>NC_092388.1:18794864-19097895 GCF_030028105.1 Mobula birostris
TTTATTAGCTACATCTGTACACCTGTTTGTTAATGCAAATACCTAATCAGCCAATCAATTCAATTCATAAAAAAGTACAAACATGGTCAAGAGGTTCAGTTATCAGGCCAAACATCAGAACAGGGGAGAAATGTGACCTAAGTGACTTTGACCATGGAATAATTGTTGGTGCCATATGGGGTGGTTTGAGCAACTGCTGATCTCCTGCTATTTTCATGCATAACAGTCTCTTGAGTTTGCAGAGAATGGTGAGAGAAACAAGAAAGAAGATGCATCCGGCGCACGGAAGTTCTGTGGGTGAAAACACCTTGTCAACAAGAGAGGTCAGAGGAGAATGGTCAGACTGGTTCAAGCTGACAGGAACGTTCTAGTAACTCAAGTAACCATGTATTACAACAGTGGTGTGCAGAAGAGCATCTCTGAAAGCACAACACATTGATCCTTGAAGTGATTGGGCTACAGCAGCAGAAGACCATGAACACACGCTCAGAGACCACCTTATGAGGTACAGCAGGTACCTAATACCTTGGGCACTGAGCACAAGTTATTATTTAAGGGAACTGCACAATTAACACATCTCTATTCTGACTGTACATACTTTATATTTATAGAATGAACAATGGAGAAACAAAGGGAACATAATTCAAAGTTAAATGATTGGCTAATCTGTAAACAGCATATAAAAAGGAAACTTCTTGATTTATTGGTTAAACTCAATGTGCTATATTTAAAAAATCCCACATCTATTCCTGCATGAACTTATGACTGGGAGAGAGTTAGCACAATCCAGTTTGGCATTCTCATTGTGAGGATGGTCAAAGTTGGTCAAAGATGAACACAGCTTCCCATGATCAATGTACGTTGTAACTCACAGTCTGGATATCAGGGGTGTGATACCAACTGCATGTTCCAGACCCCTAGCAAAGAATTTTTTTATGTAAGCATAATCTATACTAAATAAAAGCAAGATCCATCCTTTATATCCAGAACAAATTCATCTGTTCTGAGTGTACTTTGGTTTTGCTGTAGGGTAACACAGATATTTCATTAAATTGAATGAAACGTCCCCTCTCCAAAATAAATGATCACAATTTCCCCTAAAAGAGCACCATTGCTTGCCAGAAATCAATTTGTACTGTGTGCCCTTGCCTGACAGGAGTTGTAACACAGGCTGCTCTGTGAACAGCTGTGAATCTGAGTTAGAGGCAGACAATTTTGGACTTTAAACAACCACAGCTGAGAATCTAACAATAATGTTCTCCAGATTACATACACATTCCCCGAGTAAAAAAAAAGCCAGATACAGATCTGACTCCCTGCAGAATTGCCTATGTTTAATTTGACCCTGACATTTACCATCAATACCTAATAGCACCATTTGTCCCTTATATCCCAAGGCAACAGCTCCACCATTTGTTGGCGAGGGAGAATGCAATCCCATGTAAGGAAAAGTTATAACAATTAGACGAGCTGCGGCATTAGGATAGTGTTTCGATGATTAAGACAGACAAACTCCTGGATTTTTTGAGTCACGTGATAGTCTTTCTAGAGACAAGTCATTTCCCACTAAGGAGCTGTCAATCAGCATGCCCATTTAATATCTGCACCTGTTCACATTTTAACAATTTGTTCTTATAAAATAAAAAAAATCCTAAAATTTTAGGATGTATGGAAGCTACCATGTGAATGTCTTTATAAACTTCACAAGATTAGCACAAATCCACTTCACTTTTAAAACAATTGATGATTCAGTACAAATTTACTTTGGGCCTAAAATTTTGTTATGGTACGCCAGTGTCCAATTCCTTTGTATGAAACATCTCTCCCTCTCATTTTAACAATAACATTAATCCGTCAAGGAAAGCTCTTGAAGCAATGACAATGCTGAAATCAGCATGCTCAATATTGGCTACTGGAAGCTATGCAATACAAGGCATGGGTGATTAGCCCAATAACATTAATTGTCTAAGTACCCATATAAACAATTGTCACTTGGGTGAGGTCTCAAAGGAACAAAGATGCTAATTGAACTATAACCTGATGGACAAAAATTTATCCGAGCATTTGTCAGGTAGAAATCAATATTGTGTCAAAGCTAAATATACAACACAAGGCCCATGAGCTTTTAACCATTAGAAAGGCAGCTGCAAGCTATTAACACTACTCACATGAAGAAATGTAGTCTGCACTATCTTCACAGTCAGCCAGTTAAGTCTGAGTTGTTGCTAACTGCCCACAGATCTGGCACCTAGTTCAGTCACATGTTTACTTCATTTAGATACTTGCTGCCACTATAACTATGATCTGTTCAAAGCAATTAACAGTAACTCAAAGTGAAAAACTTAGGAGCAATAAAATAAACTTAAAAGGCAGTTAGACATGATCTGTTGCAACCCTCTGTAAGCATGCTAAACATTAAGTACTTGAAATTAAATATACACTATACGATCATAACATCCTCAACAGTGTCTAAGCTAATGCTTAAAGCATCTGTAGCTCAGACCTAATAATGTAGCAAAATTATAATGTGAAGTATTAACAGCAAAGTTCGATGATGTCTTTGGAAAAGTTCATGCAAAAGCAAAATTGACATCAGAATGGAGCAAGTGTATCACTGGCAGATTTAAGCGCAGATTTTGGTGTTGGTCCAAATTATTACAGCTATTGAGACAATAATAGTGAGTTTGGTTGCACATCTCTGGAATGAGATGTCAACAGCACATTTTCATAATATTTGTGCAGACAGAAAATTTTACAGGGCTTAACTGCAGACTGATGAACCAAAGCTATAAGCTGGTACTGAAGCTACACTGCATCAACTCAACATCTCCCTATGCAGTAGGATCCTGGACTTCCTGACCAATAGACCACAATCGGTAAGGATAGACTGCAACAGCTCCAGCACAATGACTCTCAACACTCATGCCCCACGAGGCTGCGTCCTCTATACTCTACTCTACTTCCTGAACACTATCAACTGCAGAGCCAGATTCTCCTCTAGCTCCAGCTACAAATTTGCAGATGATACCACTGTAGCAGGACACATCTCAAATGATGGTGAATCAGAGTACAGGAAGAAGATAGTAACATGCTGTCATGACAACAACCTTTCCCTCAATGTCAGCAGTGCTAAAGAGTTGATCAATGATTTCAGAAAGGGATCAGTGCACATGCTCGTTTACATCAACTGTACTGAGGTCAAGGAGATTGAAAGCTCATGTCCTAGTCCAACCATGCTAACGCCATGGCCGAAGGACCTCACCAGTTCCGTCACTTCCTTGGAAATCTAAAGAAATGTGGCATGTCCCCTTTGACCCTTTTAACAATTTTTAAAGCATCATGGCTTGGTACAGCAACTGCTCGGCCCATGACTGGAAGAAACTGGAGAGCGTTATGGACGCAGCTCTGCACATCATGGAAATCAGCATCCCCTCCATGGATTCAGATGACACTTCTCACTGGCCCGATAAAGCAACCAGCACAATCAAAGACCCCACCCATATGGTCATTCTTTTCTCTTACCCCTCCTATCAGGCATAGATACAGAAGGCTGAAGACATGTACTAAGTTGAAGGACTATTGAATAGTTCCCTAACAGAACGAGGTGGACTCTTTAACTCAGAATCTACCTCCTGATGACCTCGTGCCTTATTGTACAACTGCACTGCATTGTCTCTGTAACTGGAACGTTTTATTCTACACCCTGTTATTGCATTTACCTTCATGCACTGTTGTACTGAAAAGTATGCAAGACAGGTTTCTCACTGTAGCTCAGAGCACGTGACAAAAATAAACCAATTTACCGTGTCACCCACTGAGGCAGAAAGACCTGTGTGTGATGATTTAGGATTACTAACACCTAAGGATCCCACTTGGCATATCATCTTTAGCTTCCAGAAACTTGGTGGACAAATTCAACAAAGTCTATGACTGTGTCTGGATTTTTGACAGATAATTGTATTTGTTCTAATAGAGGCAAGTGCCTGAACAGGAGAGGCAGTTTGCAGTCTGCAGTGCAGAGAAACACTCAAACCCTAAAATCCATAATACCATGAGATGTAGGAGCAGAATAAGGCCATTCAGCCCATCGAGACTGTTCTGCCACTCCATCGTGGCTGATTTATAATCCCTCTCAACCCCATTCTCCTGCCTTCTCCCCATCGCCTTTGATAACCTGACTAATTAAGAACTTTTCAGCCTCTGCTTTAAGTATACTCAATGACTTGGTTTCCACAGCTGTCCGTGACAATAAATTCCACAGATTCACCACCTTCTGGTGAAAGAAATTCCTGCTCATCTCTGTTCAAAGTGGACATCGCTCTCTCTGAGCTTGTGCCCCTTGGTCCTAGACTCCCCCACCACAGGAAACATCCATTCCGTCCAGGCCTTACAATATTCGATGGGTTTCAATGAGATCCCCCTCATTCTTCTAAACTCCAGTGAGTACAGGGCCCAGGAATATCAAATGCATCTCATACGTTAACCCTTTCATTAGTGGAATCATTCTAGTGAACCTCCTCTTGAATCTCTCCAATCTCAGCCCATCCTTTAAATGAGGGGCCCAAAACTGCTCACAATACGCCAAGTAAGGTCTGACAACACCTTATAAAGCCTCAGCTTTATAACCTTGCTCTTATACTCTTGTCCTCTCAAAATGAAGGCTGACATTGTCCTCCTTACCATCAACTCAACTTGAAAGTAACTTTTAAGGAATCCTGCACAAGAATTCCAAGTTGTTTTGCACTTCTGATTTTTGAATTTCTCCCCAATTGGAAAGTAGTCTATGCCTTTATTCCTTCTACCAAGGTGCATAACCATACACTTCACCGCACTACATTCCTTCCGTCACTTCTTTGCCCCTTCCCCCAGTCTGTCTGAGTCTTTCTGCTTCCTCAACACTACCTTCCCCTCCGCTCTGTATTGTCTTCAGACTTAGCCACAAATCCATCAATTCCATCATCCCATTCATTGACATTTAATATGAAAAGAAATGGTCCCAATACACCACTAGCCACGGCCAGATAATCAGAATAAGCCCCCTTCATTGCCAGTCTTTGCCTCCTGCCAGTCAGTCAATGTTCTATCCCATCATGCCATGTGTAAATCCATGATTCTGTAAATGTTTAAGCTGTGATGAGGCACAAAGAGAGGTGAAAACTTGATATAGTTTAAACACGTGCTTTCTGATTCACTATACTTCTTGATTATCCTCAAATCCAAATAACCAACTACACAGTCATTTAAAAGGATCTCATATGTTTGATTTCCACATCCGTCACCTCTGAAAACAGCAGTGAAGAGTGGGAGTCTAGTACCAGAGGGCACAGCCTCAGAATAGAAGGATGTCCCTTAAGAACAGAGACAAGGAGGGATTTCTTGAGTCGGGGATAGTGAGTATGTGGAATTCATTGCCAGAGACAGCTATGTATCATTGGGTATATTCAAAGTGGAGAATGATAGGTTCTTGATTAGTGAGGGTATCAAAGGTTATGGGGGAGAAGGCAGGAGAATGAGGTTGAGAGGGAAAATAAATCAGCCATGATTGAATGGCCTAATTTTGCTCCTACATATTAAGTCTTATGGTCTTAATAGAAGCTGTTGAGGTAAAAACCATTAGAAAGAGCACATCAGGCATGGAGTTACTATATTAAAACCCCATTGTGTGTCTGAAGGAATCGTTTGTTCACACATGGCATTTCACATCAATAAACAGAAAAGATTCTGCAGGTGCTGGAAATCACATCAATAAACTGTTAGCCGATTTCAACAAAAGAACATAGGTTGGGAAGATCTGCCGTTGGTCCACGGAGATAGAGACTGCAATTAAGAAATGGTGAGTTGCTTAGTCACCAGAGGCCAGGCCTCATTGGATCACTGGTGGAATATTCAAAGAAACTACCCTGAATATGCAGGGTATGACGCAAAGTATAGAGGAGTAAAGAGAATGGGAATGGAATAATTTATTTTATTTAGAGATACAGTACGGAGCAAGCCCATCCAGCCCAGTGGGACTCACTGCCCTGCAAACCACCTAATTAACACTAACCGAATCACAGGACAATTTACAATGACCAATTTTTTTTTAGATTATGAGAACACTCAGTCCTCGTTTATTGTCATTTAGAAATGCATACATGTGGTAAGAAATGATACAATGCTCCTCCAGAGTGAAATCACAGAAAAACAGGACAAACCAAAGACTAACACTGACAGAACCACATAATTATAACATATAGTTACAGCAGTGCAAAGCAATACCATAATTTGATAAAGAACAGACCATGGGCACGGTAAAAAAAAGTCTCAAGTCCCAATCAACTCCCAAGTCCCCAATAGCAGGCGGCAAAAGGGAGAAACTCCCTGCCATAAATCTCCAGGCACCAACAACTGCCAATGCATTGGAAGCACCCGACCACAGCCGACACCGAGTCCGTCCATCCGAAAACTTCAAGCCTCTGACCAGCCCCTCCGATAGAGTCTCCCGAGCGCCATCCTCTGCTGAGCACCTTCGACCTCGCTCCGGCCGCCAAAACAAGCAAAGCCGAGGATTCAGGACCTTCTGCTCCGGAGATTCTAGTTACCACACAGTAGCAGCGGCAGCGAAGCGGGCATTTCAGAAGTCTCTCCAGATGTTCCTCCGTACTCTCACATCTGTCTCCATCAAATCAGAATTAATCAACTAACCAGTACAACCAGTACGTCGTTGGACTGTGAGAGGAAACCAGCGTACCTGGAGGAAAGCCACAAGTTTGTAGGAATAATGTACAAACTCCGGAATTGAACGTGAGACTCCAAAGTGTACCGAGCAGTAATAGCCTCGCGCTAACCTCTATGCTGCCGTGGCATGGTGTCTTTGGTTTCATTAAAGTGACTGTAATCTCTCAGCCTCAGATGAAGAGAGTTCACCACAGAATGAGGATAGTCTTTTGTTCTTTACTGAATTCCCAGCCAGGTCCTTTACACGGCTTTTGGTAATTCAGTGAGTGACCTCTTGCAAATTTAACTCTAGGGGAAGGTACCAGCTCCACAGAAGGAAAAGTACTGTGCCCATCGAGGTGATCTCAAGATTTATGTTCCATATCCTTGGAGCCACATCTATGGACAACTACAGTGCAGCCAATTTGTTGTTCATAAATGCATCAAGTAACAACAGATACCTTATTCAGTGCAAACACCTCCTTCACTCTGTTCCTACTGCATTGTCAGCATGACCAAACAGCCTGAGTACATCAGTCAGCTAGTCGTTACAAAAATGTGAGGCTGATTGATGTTATCAGTTAACCTCCTGACCTCCAGCTACAAAGCAATAACCAACAGAAGCAGAAAGATACGGTGCTTTTGTGATATGTGGCTAGCCGGAAGATCGCCAACACTTCTAAAGCTAAATAAAATGTCCTTTTGGTGAACAGTTTTATTTGTGGGAAACAAGCACAATGTTTCTGTTCTTATATGAGTCAACCATGATCATGCAGTCTAACTATTTATTTACTTAGCGACACATCATGGAAGAGGGCCGTCCGATCCTTCGAAACCCGCCGCCCAGGAACCCAGCTCTTCAACCTTGGTTTAATGACAGGACAATTTACAAAGGCCAATTAACCTACTAACCGGTATGTCTTTGGACTGTAGGAGGAAACTGGAGCACCCAAAGGTAACCCACATGGTTTGCAAGGTTCACAAACTCTTTACAGACGGCGCCAGCATTGAACTCCAAATTCTGACCCCCCGAGCTGTAATTGCATCACTCTTACCACTAAACTACTGTGGCATTTAAAAAATATGAAGATAATAAAGACCATAAGACCAAAAGAAATTAGGCCCATTGAGTCCGCTCCGCCATTCAATCATGGCCGGTTTATTTTCCCTCTCAACTCCTTTCTCCTGCCTTCTCCCTGTCACCTTTGACACCCTCACTAATCAAGAACCTATCAGACTCGACTTTAAATGACCTCCACCAGCAATGAGTTCCACAGATTTACCGCACCGAGGCTAAGGAAATTCCTTCTCACCTCTGTTCTAAAGGGACGTCCTTTTATTCTGAGGCTGTGCCTTCTGGTCCTAGACTCTTCCATGATTGGAAACATTCTCTCCACATCCACTCTCTCTTGGCCTTGTTAGGCACAACGTGTCAGCAGCCCTAGTGATAAAATGGGCCGCTTGGGTGACCCCATCATCTGTCAAAGATCGCAAAACAGAGACTAACCATTCTCATCTTCTGTTGACTGACCAGGTGGACTCTGAGACAAAGGAAGCAGTTGGGGAAAGTTGAGCTATTGGAGATCAATGTCATAACAAACAGCATCATTTAAGGCCATAATATGGAAAAGGAGGAAGCTGTCAAATTTAAAAGGAAGAACAATAAAATAGTCACCGCAGATATCTGGACATCACAGAGACTCATGAGCCCAGGAATTATGGGAAGGCTAGAGATTCATGAGCACAGGAATTATGGGAAGACACTCATGTGTGCAGGAATTATGTGAAGAAATTTATATTATGTGGAAATGCATGTGCAAGGGCTGCCCAATCCTTCCATTGCCACAGTTTCTGCATTATTTCTTTATTTCATTAATAAAATACTTCATCATTATCCCTGCATAGTCCTCACCATCCTGTGGTATTGAAAGTTCCATGACTGGGGGTGCTAGAGACTCAGAGTAGTATTACTGTATGTTTTGGAAATGTTTTTTGAGTGCATTTCAATTGTGTGACATCACATAAGCAGTTGTTATACATATTGAGTTTCTATTGGCTGTGCAAATGCAAAGTTGTACACTTTGAACAGCTTAAATTTACCAAAATTCAAAATAGATTCTTACATTGTTACATCTTGAACAGGAAGCAGTTTGCACACAAGTAAAATTAAGTTACTACCCTTATTTTGCTTACAGCTTTGGTTGCTAGATAAGGCAAGTGCTACAACTTAAAGAGGAGAAAAAATTGGTTCAGGGTCAGCTTGGAAGCCAGTGAGTCTGGGGAAGTTCCTCCCAGAAGTATGAAAACTAAACACTGGAAATTCTCAAAGAGTGAGAGAACTTCAGAATATAACATTCTTATATAGCAGTCTCGCCATAAGACTGGTGCAAGTGAGTAATATCGGCAGATTACACTATGCTTTTTGTGATGTTTTTGGTGGCACTGCTTAATCCCTAACCCATGATTTCTGAATGACTTGTACATGGAGGAAAGAATTATTCCGCATCGTTGCAAATTTCAGCAAGAGGCTGTGGGATTCAAATTCACAAGAATATTTTGCAGCTGATTCAACCATATCTGTTACTCTTGCGGCTGGAAGGCTCAGACCATTTCTGGCACATCTGTTGCCCACAGAAACACTGGGATAGACAGATGTAATGATCACAGGAGACAGCAGCCTTACCAATGCTTACTCAAGCTGTAGCCTTTCTGCTGGGCATTCCTTCAGGACAGCCACTGATCTGTGAAGGAGCAGCAATGAGAGTGTTGAATCCCTCTCAGTTCAGTCCCCTGCTATGCTGAAGTTAGATATGCAACTGTGTCTAAGAGATAAGTCCAAAATCTTTCCAACAGCTGTCTGAGCATTCAAGAGAAATATTTTGACAGGGCTTAGGAACATAGCTATTAATGCCCTTGTAGTTATTATGGTAGATTCCAACATTTTTCTGACAGACTTCCCATTTCAAAGTTCAAAGTACCAACTAAAATTTATTATCAAAGGATGCATGTATAACATATATTACTTTGAGATTCATCTTCTTGCAGGCACTTACAGGACAATAAACAAATGCAATAAAATTTATGAAAACTATACACAAACTCTGACAAACAAACATTGTGCTAAAGAAGACAAACTGTGCAAATAAAAACTAATACTGAGAATATGAGTTGTAAAGAGTCCTTGAAAGTGTAGGCTGTAGAATCAGTTCAGAGTTAAGATGAATGAAGCTTCCACACCGTTTCTGGAGCCTGATGGTTGTTGGATGATCGCCATCTTCCAGTCTTGAAAAAATATACATCATCGAAATAACAACTTCACTATCCTAACTTTCTCCGTGTCTCATTCATCCGTCGGTGACCTACGTTAGCCCCAGATCCCTCAGGTCTCCAATTTTGATCATCTCATGTTAAGATCATTCCTTGGTCTCAACTTCACTCTGAACTCCTCTGACTTATCTGTGTTCCTCTACTTCCAGCTGCTTGTACACCCCTCATTTCCTTCCCTCTTCCACTGGTGCCCATGCCTTCAGTTGGGTAGGTCTTTAACTTTGGAATTCCCTCCATATCTTCGTTACTCTATCCTCATTTAAGATGATCTCAGTCGACAGAAATCTCCATTTTTGGTTTGAGACCAAAATTTGTTTGACATGCCCATTTTGACTTTAAGCAACACACATAAAAGTAGCTGGTGAACGCAGCAGGCCAGGCAGCATCTCTAGGAAGAGGTACAGTCGATGTTTCGGGCCGACCCTTGTTGGTACTTCATAAGGTTCAGATGAAAACTACAAAATGCCACATAGCTACTCATGGATCATGAAAGCAAAGCCCTCCTATCTACAGCAACTTCCGTGTTCTCAAAATATCATTCTAAAAGCATCTAACGAACCAATATTATAAACAGAAAAGTATGGCAAACGACTGACACAAACCTGGTGTCTGGATTAATTTTGGCTGATGCAAGGTAAAACCTTACTCTTGGAAAAGTAGACCCAGGATTCATGTTTGGGGAATGTTCGTGAACAGTAGGCCCCTCTAACCAGGGCCCTTTTTTTCCCTATGGTCATGATAGAGACGCACTCCTATGCGCAAACTGACTGATGATCCCTTCAAATAACTGGGTGCAGGGCAGGGGAGGTTGTGTGAGGAGAAGTGGCAGGGAGACTCGTGCGTAGAAGGGAAAGTTATTCTTGAGCATATATCATCAGATCACTCAGGTGTATGTCAGCCATGGATGGTTGTCCCATTAATCTGAATAGCCTTATCAGCCTTAACTAAAAATGTATTTGAAGTTTGTTTTCTTTACTTAAGCTACTAATAATATTTATCACTAACTATACATGTTGAACATGATTTCCAGCCCATATATTTTTATATATTTAGATTTTCTATTAATATCTGTAAAGGGTTTTTTTTATATGTCACTGCATGGTATAATTAAAATGGCTTCTTTGTTACGTTAACTGCTGAGAAAGTCCTCCCGCTAGCAGTTTGTTTGGATCACGTTACTGATAAGAAAGGTATTACGAACCGATTGGGATAGTTGTTAAGCTTTAGGTGTGTCTGAAGATATTGTATGCGTGGGGTTTTGGGGCAGAAGGCGGGAGAGAGAGACAGAGGATGGACTGGGTGCTGTGAGTCCGCTAATGGGGTTGGACCCCGAGCAGGGCGTTCGGCATTTAATCGTGTCTGGTGTATTGTCTGTTATTTGGGCGGGGCAGGGTACATCACACAGCATCCACACAAACTTATTACCCAGTTTGGCAGGGCTGAGGGCTATTTCCCCAGACGACAGCAAGCCGAGTGATCCTGAGGCTGGCCGGGGGGTCCATATGTTTGAATAAACAGTTTGATTATTTAAATCACAAACACAAGGAAGTCTGCAAGTGCTGGAAATCTAAAGCAACACACACAAACTGTTGAGGAACTCAGCAGGTCAGGCAGGATCTATGCTTTTCAACTGTTTGACCATCAGAGACATTTGAAAGAAGTGGGCATTGTCATCTGAAGGCACAAGCTGTCCAACAGGCTCCGGGACAGCTTCTTCCACCCGGCCATCAAACTGCTTAATTCATGATGACGCAGCTGTATTTCTATGTTACATTGGCTATTCTGTTGTACATAATATTTATTATAAATTACTATGATTGCACATTGCACATTTAGACGGAGACATAACGTAAAGATTTTTACTCCTCATGTATACTGTTCTGGCTAACAACGGATGGTGCAATCTGGGGCATATTACGATCGAGGAACGTGTTTGCAGACTGGATATTGAACTTTTTACTGTTGGACTTCGACCACATTCCACCGTGATACAACACTTGGCGTCACGGGAGGTCGTTCCTGCCTGTGGCCATCGAACGTGCAGCTCCTCCCGTGGAGGGTCAGGCACTCTGAGCCAATAGACTGGTCCTGGACTTATTTTCCATCTGGCATAGTTTGTATTTTGGTGTTTGATTGTTGGGGTTTTTTGTATTGCTATATTTACGCTCTATTCTTGGTTGGTGCGGCCGTAACAAAACCAAATTTCCCTTGGGATTAATAAAGTATATCTATCTATCTATCTATCTATCTATCTATATGAAGGATATAAGTAATAAAGTCAGTTCAATTCAATTCAAACCTTCATGCAGTCTGGGATGTGGCCTTGGTCTCTGCGGCCAGCAGCCTGGTCATCAATTTCAATCTCCCTCACCTCACGGAGCACCTGCAGCAGGGAGACAACCAGGACAAGGACGAAGTCTGATCATGGAGGTCCCAAGAGAGGCGAAATAAATTGTGAATTAAGTTAGATGCAATCCAGTGCAGAAAGTTACATTAGTCAGTAAAGTTTGAACAAGCTGGGACTCTTTTGTCTCGAAGAGCAAAAGCTGAGGCATGACCCACGAGAGGTCATAAAGGTAATCAAGGAGTTTAATAGGTAAAATGTTTCCACTTGCATGGGGAGATTGTGGCCGTAGCATAGAAGTTAGCATGACGCTATTACAGCACCAGCGACACGGCTTCAATCCGGCCAGTACAATTGATCTCGTACACCTCTATCAAGACAGAGATGAGTTGCCTGAGAACATGAGAAAGAGGAGGAGGAGGAGGCCCTCTGGTCCGTATATCCATGACCAGATCAGCCACGATTTTATTGAATGGCAGAGCAGGCTCGACGGGCCAGATGGCCTACTCCTGCACCTATTTCTTATGTTCTTATGTTCAATAAGATCATGGCTGATCTGACCATGGACTCGTCTCCACCTATCTGCCTTTTCCCCAATACTCTTAATTCCCCTACTACGCAAAAATCTACCCAGCCTTGTCTTAAATATATATACTGGGGTAGCCTCCACTGCTAATACTCCTGCATGTGAATAGCATTTTTGGTATTACACTGCGGATTCGATATAATACAGTATTCTCTGTCACACTGTCTGAATATGCATAGGCATATTTGGAGTTGGAATATTATGTTCTGTTTTGGTTGCCTCATTATAATAAGGATGTGAAAGCTTTAGAGCAGGTGCGGAGGAGATTTATCAGGATGCTGCCTAAATTGGAGAGCACATTGTATGAGATACCTTGAGCAAGCTATTGCTTTTCTCTTTGGAGCAAAGGAGGATGAGAGGTAACTTAATAGAGATGTCTAAGATTATAAGAGGCAAAGATAGCCAGAGACATTTTCCCAAAGTCAAAGCGGCTAACTTTGAGTTTACTCTAGGCGAGGTGTGCATGTATCATGTGGTAGCGTGATGACGTATACAAATCACGTATTTATAACCCGTAATGAATTACTTAAAGGAACAAGGATGCTTCATCAAACAATATATGTACAAGATTATTCAAATGTTACTTAAATATTAAATACACAACGCCAACAATTGTATTTATGGGGTTCCACTAACACAGAATGTAGAACATTACAGCACCATACAGGCCTTTTTGCCCAGGATGTTGTGTCGACCTCTAAACCAACACTAAGCTCAATCTAACCATTCCATCCTACAGAGCCCTCCATTTATCCATTATCTATGGGCCTATCTAAGAATTTCTTAAATGCCCCTAATGATAAAACTCTCCAAGACACAATTATCAAACATACTTTAAATCAAAGCAAAGAACTGCTCAAGAGAAAGAATGTTCTAAAAGTAGCTGTAATTTTGAAATTTTTTGCAAATTCAGAGCCATGCAAAGAACTATGCAAGAGAAAATTACTAATTACCAATATTTCCCAGTTACTGTTTTATATCTTTCATTTCTGATTTCACAACTATAGTCCTTTTTATTTTCATAATCCTAACACACCTGCCTGGATTCTGAGTAACAAATGATGCCTAATTATAAAAACAACGGAGGTAAAATGTTGCAACACACACTTGGCATAACATTTCTCATGCAATTACTCCTCTGGCACTTCATCAAAAAGTGTAAGGCAGCAGGAGACTCATTCCTTGTAATCCTTTTAACAGGTCATTAGGGCACGACTCTTGCCTATCTCCTATGGACATGAAACATTACAATGTTCTTTTCATTCATGCCGGCTAAAAAATGAACTGAGTGTTTTATCAAAGAGAAGTACTGTTTCTTATTCAGTGTGTTTGATACCGGTTGTCAAGCAAGCTAACTCCACATCACTGCTTCCTCAGCATTATCAATAGAACTTGTACTATCCGTTGACGATTGTTCAAATCGCCTTTTGAAGTGCACTTTAATTAGGCTAGGGCTCCTTTGAAAGGTGAATTAGGTTACATTCACAACCTATGTGGATAGTTACAGCATTTGTATGTCTACTGTCTCTGTGAGAGTGAAGCCATTTCAACTGCACTTATATTACAGCTGATGACTATCAGGCTCTAGTGGACTGAGAACCTTCCGTACAGACCAAAATAATTATGGCTTAGAACTAAATTTCCAGTTAATGACTCTGCAATGTGAATTTATATGTCTGAAGACAGAACTAGATAAGATGTCACAGCATACCTTTGACATACATATCTTCTGTTGGCAAAACATTTCCATTCTGCCTTGTTGAAAATGTCCAAATAGTGGGAAAAAAAATTACATTGTCTTTAAATTATTTGCTAATCTTTATATATTTTCAAACTTTAGTTGAACCTCAATTGGGCTTTAGAGATGATCATAAATGATGTCAATAATGTTAATATTTAATGTTAATAATTATGTTCATATTTAATATTTCCACTGTTGTCTGTTAGGAGTTTGTACATTCTCCCCAGGACCGCATGGATTTCCTCCAAGTACTCTGGTTTCCTCTCATGTTCCAAAGGTGAATGGTTAGAGTGAATAAGCTGCTGTATGTTGGTGCCAGAAGCCTTGTGCCACGTGTGGTCTGCCCAGTGCAATCATTGATTTGATTTGACACAAGTGATGCATTTCACTTTATGTTTTGATGTAAATCTGACAAATAAAACTCATCTTTTTTTTATATATTCAGTATTCAAATTACAAAAACAGACTTAAACTTAATAGATTTTCATCCAAATACTTTTCTGGGTTCTTGCCTGCAGCCCAGTTCCCTTAGACCTCATTGCAAAATAAATCTGCCAAGTCTTATTCTGGATGGTTTAAACATCACATCTGTATTATGTATTACAGCTGTGATACTATCATAATATCCCACATGAATTTACACTAATGATGTATGTACATCTTTTGATTTTTTTTTCTTTCTGAAGCAAATAGACTGAAGTTCTCTAGAAAGCAAAGAATCTGGCAATTCTCCAGCAAGTGATTTATTGTATATTCACTTTAGGAGTCAATTTTTAAATTCTGCTAACATTTTAATGGTATTGAAATGCTAAAAATGTGGTATTGTGGCTGAAGGTAAAGAGATTTGCTTCATTTGTCACATGTACATTGAAACATCAAAACGTACAGTGAAGGTCTTCTGAGGGTTGTACTGGGCAGCCCACAAGTGTCACCATGCTGACAAAATGACATGCCTTCAACTCACTAACCTTAACCCGTATATATTTGGACTGTGGAAGGAAACTGGAGCACTCGGAGGAAACCCACGCAGTCATGGGGAGAATGTACAAACTCCTTACAGACAGAGGTGGGAATATTAATTATGAACTTAATTATTTGCATTAAATATTAACATAATTGACATGCTTTTGTGATATAAGGTGTAACACATACCAGTTAAGTTATTGAACCAATAATTCAAAACTCAGGATAAACAGAGATCAAAGATCAAATCACACCCTGCACACCCCCCACTCACCCTCTGGCTAATTGTGGAAATTAAATTCAATTAAAAATCTTGAATTTGGGAAAAAATAGACAAGTACCCGTTGTAATGGAGACTGCAAAAAGCTAACAGATTATGATAAAATCCTATCTGGACGGCTGCTGCTCTGCAGGGGAGAGTGTCAGCCATCTTTACTTGGTCTGGCCCTTCATATGACTCCAGACCCACCCCATGTGGTTGACTCTTAAACAACCTCTGAACTGACCAAGTAAGGATGTAAGTTAAGGGCAATTAAGGATGGGAAATACAATTTGGCTTTGCTAGCAATGCAGAGATTCCAAAAAAATTAACATATCATCCTCCAAAAAAAACAGCCACAATGCATGGCATTGACAAGAAGGAAAAGAAGAATCAAAAGACTGGCCGAGGAAGTGACTTTAACAATTGCTTTGGAAAGGCACATGGATTACCAGCACACAGGGCTTGGGTGATTAAAGCCATGACTGCCAATGTGAGAGGAAGTGAAAGCTGGAGGAAGAGGAAGTTTTAGGGCAGTTGAATAACTCATCAGATTATAGCAAAAACAACTGGCCAGGTCAAAGGAAGGTTTTAAATACAGGCTTCTGAACAGGAAACAACATTGGTGAGATGGACAGTGCCAGAGAGGAAGAGAATAGCCCCTTGTCTCCTTAGGAAGCGTCCCTCCAAACATCGAAAATATCCGGCATTGCCAACTTATTAAGAATGAGGGACTCATGCTGGAATTTCCAAAACACAGGCCCTTCATCAGGTGTTGACCTAAAACATCGACTATTCATTTGTCTCCATAGACGCTTGCCTGACCTGCTGAGTTCCTCTAGCATTTTGTGTGTGTTACTCGCATTCAAGCTTATCTTGCTCTTGCTCTAAGGTGCCAGCCATGGTCATAAAATACCTCCACTGACAGAGTGCTTGTCAGTAAAGTTTTAGCTAAGGTACCCATTGTCAGACCATGTCAACAATTAAATGCTGGGGAAAAAGAATTCTCTGATTGCCCTACCATACTCTCCATGGGTTTAAGTTAGTATTTGACAAGTCTGCAGACTAGCAATTCAGGTCTCTCAATATCAGCAAAGTTCAAAGTACATTTATTGTCAAAGTATGTATTCCATATAAAACCTTGACATTCAACTCCTTGCAGACAGCCACAAAGCAAAGACATTAAATAGAATCCATCAAAAAAAGAACAGTCAAACTCCCAGTGTGAAAAAAAAGAACAAATCATGCAAACAATAAAAAGTAAGCAATAAACATTCTGAACTAAAGTTCATGAAAGTGTGCTCACAGTCATGAAGCCAGTCATCACTGCAGCCAGTCCAAAAGCCTATTGCATCTCCTCCCTCACAACCATTTAGGACCCCAAACAGTCCTTCCAGGGGAAGTGACACTTCACCTCTGGGTCTGTTGGGTTAAAGCTACTGTACTCACTGCTCCCAGTGTGGCCTTTTGTATATCAGTGAGACCCGGCATAGACTGGGAGATCGCTTCACCGAACACCTCCGTCCACCAGAAGAAGTGGGATCTCCCAGTGGCCACCCATTTTAATTCCACTTCCCATTCCCGTTCCGACATGTCAATCCATGGCGTCCTCTGCTGTTACTATGAGGCCACACTCAGGTTGGAGCAGCAACATCTTAGATTCCGTCAGGGCAGCACCCAACCTGATGGCATGAACATTGATTTAATTGTCCCCCTTCTCCTTCACCATTCCCCATTCCCATTTCCCTCTCTCACTCTATCTCCTTTCTTGTCCATCACCTCCCTCTGGTGTTCCTCCCCCTTCCCTTTCTTCCATGGACTTCTGTCCTTTCCTATCAGATTCACCCTCCTCCAGCCCTTTACCTCTTTCATTAATCGACTTCCCAGCTCTTTACTTCACTGCTCCCCCTCTCTCGGTTTCACCTATCACCTACTATCTTGTATTTCTTTCTCTCGCTCCCCCCCCACCCACTCATCTTCCTACCCTGACTCCTCTCTTTCTTCTCCAGCAGTCTTGGCCCAAAATGCCGACTGCTTACTCTCTTCCATAGATGCTGCCTGGCCTGCTGAGTTCCAATAACATTTTGTGTGTGTTGCTAAGATGATTATAACTTGGTACATAGAAAGGTCTGTACACCCTTGTACAAGAAGCACACCATCTGTATGTTATTAAGAAGATAAATGGGATGTTGGCCCTTACTGTAAGGGGAATGGACTGTAGGAATAAGGAAGTCTGTTACAATTATAAAGGGCTCTGGGGAGAACACACCTGGAACACTGTGTATTCTTTCAACTTGCTTAGTTGAAGGTGGATATTTTGGCTTTAAAGAGAAGGTTCACTGGACTGATTCCAAGGAAAGAAAGCCTTGTTCCACAGTGAAAGAGTGAGCAAAATTGGTCTGTATTCTCTAGAGAACAGAAGAATGAGAGGAGAACGCAATGAGAAATTCAAGACTCCAAGAGGGCTTGACAGGGAATATGTCATGAGGATCTTTCCTCTTTGAAAAAGCTAAATTAGGATAAGGTTTGGCTGCCTAATATTGTGATGAGGATTTCATTCTGCTCTCAGAAGCTGTGAAGCTTTAGGATTCTCACTCCCAGATAGTTGTGGGTACCCAGTCATTAAAATTCAAGATTTAGCATTGTTGTTCTTCAGTACACGAGTGTAAATGAGAACAAAATGATTGCTACTCCAGATCAGATGTAGCATAAACACAATAAACATAAGGAAACAGTAAATATAAATATAAAAACAATCCTACAAACACAATGTACAAGTAACTGTTAAGTGTGGCCGTATATACTGTACATAAGATTAACTTAGACTGTTTAACTTACTTGAGATTAACTTACATACATAGATTGATTGCATATATATTGTGGAGTGTAAGCATAAAATGGCAGTGTATGGGGCAGGGCAAAGGTTGCTGAGGGACTGTGGAAAGGAGTTGCTGATGTGGATATAGTGGTGGTGAAGTGGGTTAATGGGTATAAATGTTAATCAGCCTGACAGCTTGGGGGAAGTAACAAATATGTTCAAGGCTGCGATACTGTAGGTGGGGACGGTAGATGGAAATCAAGCTTTCTGAAAACTGAGCAGGAAAACAGTTAAATCCAAGACCACGTTCATACTGAACAATGGAGCAGGTTTAAGGGGTCACGTGACCTATTCCTACTCCAATTTATTATGTTCTTAAACCACATGCAGCTTTTTACAACCAGAGTGACGTGCCAGTAACTGGGTTAATGGGTCATTGTAAATTACCCTGTGATTTCACGAGGTTTAAATAGGTGGGTCGCTGAGCCAAAAAGGCCTGTTCCATGCTGTATCTCTTAAGTAAAAATTAAAAAAGAAAGGAATTGCAGATACTGGAATCTGAAATAAAAACTGATATATTCTGCCACTTTGGCAGAATCTATGAAAAGAGAAACAGAATTAATGTTTCAAGTCAAAGACCCTTCGTAATACTGGGAAAGAACAAAAAACCTTACTTCCATCATTTCTTTTGCTGCTTTTTTTCACCTCTACAAGTATACATTGCTGATACACTTCCAAAGCTGAAACTTGATTTAGAGCTCATTTAAAAGGATTCTTATTTACAGGTGAAAAACAACAATACTGTTCAATTAGCTTTGGAAAGATATCATAGTAGGTTTTTAAATATAAATATAAATGTACATAAAAAATAATATAAATTAAGTTCAGCAATAGAATCAGACCCTGGTTTAATATCAAAGGATCAAAGGTTCAAAGGTTCATTTTAATATCAAAGTATGTTTGCAGAATACAACTCTGAGATTTGTCTTCTCCAGATAGTCATAAAATACGGAAAACCATAGAAAAAGTTGAAAGAAAGACATCAATCCTCCTCCTCACTTCACCCTCTAGTTGTAATCCCCCCCCCCACATGAAAAGAAAAAGAAATAAAAACTAACTGGCATATGTAGTGAAATTTGTTGTCTTTGCAGCAGCAGTACAATGCAAAGCATAATAATAGAAAAAATGTGAATTACAGCAAGTAATTAAATATATTAAATAGTTAACTTAAATAAGTAGTCCAAAAATAGAAATAAAAAAGTAATGAAGTAGTGTTCATGTGTTCAATGTCCATTAAGAAATCAGATAGCAGAGGGGAAGAAGTTGTTCCTTAATCATTGAGTGTGTGTTTTCTGGCTTCTGTACCTCCTCCTTGATGGTAGCAATAAGAACAAGGCATAATCTGGGTGATGGGGGTCCTTAATGATGGATGCCACCTTTTTGAGGCATCGCTCCTTGAGGATGTCCTGGAGACCAGTGCCCAAGATGGAGCTGACTAAGTTTACAACTCTCTGCAGCTTATTTCAATCCCCTGCAGAAACCAACCCCCCCCCTCCAAAATCAATATTTTTTTTATATAGGGATCTTGCTTACATACAAGATATTATTAATAAAAAGAGAGAGAAGGTTAGCTCGCTGAAAGAAAATAACGAAGTTCCATAGTCGTGTTTCAACTACATTTACTGAATTGAATCTGTAGTCTATGGGACAATCATCACACAGTTAGAAATCGTGATGGATGTTTTGGATTAGCTAAAGCACTTTCTTATGTTTGGGGGGGTGGGGGGGGCACAGGATCCAGACTGCTTTCATGTTCTGGGATGTAGACATTTTAGAAGATCAAACATAATAATATAGAGATTTTGCGAGGTAGAATAAAGCTGTGAATGTTTGAATGTTCAAGCAACACACATCAAAGTTGCTGGTGAACGCAGCAGGCCAAGCAGCATCTGTAGGAAGAGGTGCAGTCGACGTTTCAGGCCGAGACCCCTCGTCAGGACCAACCGAAGGAAGAGTGAGTAAGGGATTCGAAAGTTGGAGGGGGAGGGAGAGATCCAAAATGATAGGAGAAGACTGGAGGGGGAGGAATAGAGCCAAGAGCTGGACAGGTGATAGGCAAAAGGGGATACGAGAGGATCATGGGACAGGAGGTCCGGGAAGAAAGACGGGGGGGGGGGAGACCCAGAGGATGGGCAAGAGGTATATTCAGAGGGACAGAGGGAGAAAAAGGAGAGTGAGAGAAAGAATGTGTGCATAAAAATAAGTAACAGATGGGGTACGAGGGGGAGGTGGGGCCTTAGCAGAAGTTAGAGAAGTCGATGTTCATGCCATCGACTTCTCTAACTTCCTAACTTCTCTAACTTCCGCTAAGGCCCCACCTCCCCCTCGTACCCCATCTGTTACTTATTTTTATGCACACATTCTTTCTCTCACTCTCCTTTTTCTCCCTCTGTCCCTCTGAATATACCTCTTGCCCATCCTCTGGGTTCCCCCCCCCTTGTCTTTCTTCCCGGACCTCCTGTCCCATGATCCTCTCGTATCCCCTTTTGCCTATCACCTGTCCAGGTCTTGGCTCTATTCCTCCCCCTCCTGTCTTCTCCTATCGTTTTGGATCTCCCCCTCCCCCTCCAACTTTCGAATCCCTTACTCACTCTTCCTTCGGTTGGTCCTGACGAGGGGTCTCGGCCTGAAACGTCGACTGCACCTCTTCCTACAGATGCTGCCTGGCCTGCTGTGTTCACCAGCAACTTTGATGTGTGTTGCTTGAATTTCCAGCATCTGCAGAATTCCTGTTGTTAATGTTTGAATGTTATACGTTTTATAGAATATAGAATTTTATACGTTTCAATAAGATCCCCCCTCAATCTGGAATTTAGAAGATTGGGGGGGGATCTTATTGAAATGTATAAAATTCTAAAGGGGTTGGACAGGCTAGATGTAGGAAGATTGTTCCCGATGTTGGGGAAGTCCAGAACGAGGGGTCACAGTTTGAGGATAAAGGGGAAGCCTTTTAGGACTGAGATGAGGAAAAACTTCTTCACACAGAGAGTGGTGAATCTGTGGAATTCTCTGCCACAGAAAACAGTTGAGGCCAGTTCATTGGCTATATTTAAGAGAGAGTTAGATAAGGCCCTTGTGGCTAAAGGGATCAGGGGGTACGGAGAGAAGCCAGGTACAGGGTTCTGAGTTGGATAACCAGCCATGATCATACTGAATGGCAGTGCAGGCTCAAAGGCCTACTCCTGCACCTATTTTCTATGTTTCTATGTTTCTATGTTGCTACATTATTTAGATATAATCATTTTGACTCATGGGCTGCTGGTATATAATTGTGTCACTGGGTCATTGAAGGACCCATCTCCCATGTCTACTTGACAATGATGTGAAAACCACTGTTCTTAATACTTGTCCTCAGCGGTTTCAGGTACAAGATATATAGAAGCACACATCTAGCTCTTTCCTTCTCCTCCTGCTTTGTGTTCTCTGAGCTAATGGGAAAGACCATACCTGTAAGAGACTACAAAAGTACAAGTTCACCCAAGAACTACCTCTGATGAGAGTGGCTTTCAGGGAGAGGCATCAAATAGTACAAAGATGGATCTATATATAGAAAGTGAGGAAATCGAACGAGAAGGGTGAGGATGAGGGGTAATGTTATGAAGGTAACACACATATTACTTTGATTTCCAGCATCTGCAGATTTTCTCTTGTTTGTAATGTTGTGCAGTTGGTTTGACAAGACAAAAGGAAAATGATATTCCAAACAAGAAGGCTGAAGAAGATACATCCCTCTCTTCAACCTGTCCCTGCTTAGCTAGGTGAACACTTCAAAATTTTCAGTGAATTCAGGTGTGTGGCAACGCATAGTCCTGCTGCTGGTCTTATCCAGCCACCTTCAGCCAAGTCTTCTTTGCAGTCACTGATTTCTTCAGTTGCTCAATAACAAAATTAAACAAGATATCATTAAGCTACTACACAGACTTTCAAAGACCTTTTGTTCCTTTTCTTCTATCTGCATTCAAGTTCAAGTTCAAGTTTTTTGTTATTCATCCGTACAGGTGTATCCAGGTAAATGAAACAACGCTCCTCTGAGACCAGGGCGCAAAGCCCAGTACGTACATCAGATACAGCACATAAAATAATATGAGCAGATAAAAAAAGTGTTCTGTAGATGTACAAGTTGACATAAAGTGCATATACAACATATAGTTAAATATACAACAGTGCCGCTGTCATAAATACTTTGTACTGGGTGGTGGCAGGGAGTTTAGGAGTCCTACAGCCTGGGGGAAGAAGCTGTTACCCAGTATAGCAGTCCTTGTTCTTATGCTGTAGTACATTCTTCATTATGGTGGGAGGTCAAAGAGATTTTGGGATGGATGGGAAGGGTCCGTGACAATCCTGAGGGCTCTGCGAATATATCGCTCCTAGTGTATGTCCTGGATGGAGAGTGGGATGGAGAGGGACCCCGGTGATTCTCTCAGCTTTGATTCCTCAAATCAAAGCTCATCTTTGATTTCAAGGACGGAAGCTTTGATTCAACCCTTGTCTTTGAGGTTCTCATCACGCTTTCATTAAGCCCAGAGTAAAACGGTAATAAAATCACGACAAAACAGAAAATGTTGGAAATGCTCAGCAGGTCCAGCCACTTCCATGGAAAGAGAACCAGAGATAATGTTTTAAGTCAGAGTCACTTCATCAAAAAATAATAAATTGGCTAACGTACCAGCAGATGCAAAAACCTACCGCTAGATTTCTTACCACAATGGCAGAGTCCTCTTAACACATTTCTAAGCAAACAAGGGACCTATGATGCCAGCTTTGGTAGTTTGGAATAATCACAATACAAGGAAAACTTGATAAGAGTTTTCCCACCACTGATTTCTCACTTTGAAGAGTATCATCATCATCATCATCATTATGTGCCGTGTTGTATGACGTGGGCAATCGTGGTCTTCTGTCTGTCTTTAATCTGAGAAATTCTAATAAACTTTTTTCTTCAAAACTTTTGCTTGTCCATCCCTTGATATAACTCACGACTACCATGTGCTCAGTGTCGTCTGCGACTTTTTCCCATCACTCTAAGAGGGGAAGAGTATATAGAATGAAAAAAGTAAATTGTGTGTTGAATATTTTCCAATCTACCTTTTAATTTATTTTTGGATTTTTCCTCATTATAGAAGATATAAGACATTTCATAGTTAATTGTGTTAGGCACTAACTCGGATGCTGAATTTAATATAACCAGCCTAACAAACATCCGGACTTGCTCAGCTTTCTTGAGATTGTAGCTTTCTTAAGTAAAGTTAATTAATTTGTGCTAGAAATGTTGCCAATTATACCAGAATGCTAGAAAAGAACTACCTGTGTTGATGGTGATCGCTTCAAAGCTTACAAAAATACATATTAAAAGTACAATTCACATTTCAGATGAAAATGTCACCGCAAATGTCAGGTTTGAATTCAACATGGTCTGGCTGTGTCTCTGCTGCATACTGATAGCTGATTCCTGTGTGTTAGAGCTTTCACCTCAGCCATGTATCTTCATTTCAGAATACAACTCAAAATGAACTGTTTATGGTATTTTTAAGCATTCTTCAATAACAAAGCTAATTTTTTTCACAAAGTTAATATAAATTAAACACACACAAAATGCCAGAGGAATTCAGCAGGTCAGGCAGCATCTACGGAGAGGAATAAACATTCGACATTTCTGGCCAAGACCCTCTGCTAACTTGCTGAATTCCTCCAGCATTTGATGTGTGTTACTCTGGATTTCCAGCATCTACAGAATTAAACACAACTTTTTAATCAAGCAGCTAAGACAGCACAGAAATTATTGAATAACCCAAGTTCAAGTTTAGAGCTAACTGGAAATAAAATAGGAATAGTTCAAAGTTCAATATAAATTTATTATGGAAGTACATATATGTCATCATAACAACCATATTTGGGCATACACAAATAATAGCCATAATAGAATCAATGAAAGACCACACCAAAGGCCATTCAACCAGTGTGCAAATGACAACAAACTGTGCAAACACAAAAAGAAAGCAATAATAATAATAATAATAAATAAATAAGCAGTAAACATCAAGAACATAAGATGGAGAGTCCTCGCAAGTGAGTCCATAGATGATGAGAACATTCTAGTGATAGGGCAAATGAAGTTATCCCTTTTGGTTCAAGAGCCAGATGGTTGGCGGTGTGAGTCCTGAGGGCCCCTGTACTTCCTTCCTGATGGCGGCAGTGAGAAGAGAGCATGACCTGTTTTGTGGGGGTCTCTGATGATGGATGCTGTTTTTTTTGTGACAATGCTCCTCGTAGATGTGCTCAATAGTGGGGAGGGTTTTACCTGTGTTGGACTAGGTCATATCTGCTACTTTTTGTAGGAATTTGTAGAATACATCATAGAAACCTTGGAACATTAACAAACTATCAACCCACCAAATCTGCTCTGCAAGATCACAGAACAACATCAGTTACCAAGCTTGATACTGTAACTATTTCTCATAGAACTGTATGATTCTTGATTTTTCACTAATTGTCTTGTTAATTATTTATTTTTTGCTATTGCAGCTGCTGGGGAAGAGTATTTTCAAAAATTGCTTGCACAAAAATGAATCTCAAGGTAGTATGTGGTAACATAGATGCCCTGTACTTCCTGTACTTTGATAATAAATTTACTTTGATTTGCTAGAAGCATAAAAATAGAAACATTTATATTGTCGTGTAAATACAATGCTCAATGGCAAGAATTCTGATCGTGTGAGAACAAAAGCAATTTCACCAACTTCTGCTTTGATCCATTTTTGGAGTCTACAGTGAATCACAGCCAAAGAGAGGTTATGTTCTTTGCCAATCAGCCAAACCTCTCTTTTGTTCCACTAGACCTGATTGGCAGCATGTTTCAGAGGATTCTGGACAAACACCAAGAACTGAATGGACTTAAAGCTGAAAATAGGATTGTGGAAGGATACCTTTTTGAATGTGGGAAATAGCCTGGCTATCAGGAGCAAGATGCTCTCACTATTACTACGCATAACACAAGTGTGGCTTGTACCCTGTTCACGTCTTGCTACAATACTGAAACCACCTTCCACTTCATCTGTAGATTAACGATGGATTATTTTTGCTGACGTGATCTTGAGGTGACTGTGCTGAGAATGAGACTATCATCCATCTCCACCTGCAGAATATATTTGCTAACAAGGTTTACAGAGGAATGCAATAGTGTATGTCAAGGCCCATACCATCTGGCTGTTCCCCAAGTCAAATTAGCTGCTGCTGGATGATCATCAACTCAGGGAAAGGTGCACTTTGGTTTTGTCATGATGTGCGCTGGCAATGTCGGAACCGAAGTGCAGAGGAATGACAGACTCCAATGTAGAGACGATGATCAGCGTTTATTCATAAGAATTTCAAAAGAACACCAGTGGCTCGGTCGAGCAACACTGCAAGACATAACATTCTCAAAACTAGGACCTTGCGATTAGTGCTAATTGGGTGCCGCTTAAATAATACAAGAAACACAGGAACCCCGAGCCTATCAAAATAAACTTAACAAGTTTAAACAGAAAGCACCAGGAGACCACATGACAAAAAGTGAATCACTCAAGGAAAAAATCCAAAGAACTCTAAATGATTATCTTCTCTCATTAAATAACAATTAACCAATGCAGGTGTTCTAAAAACCCTCAAAGTACATTGCTCCCCAGTTTCTTGCACAAACCCAAAGAGCTCATTACAGTATACACCCCCCCTCCCCCCCCATGGCTGGCACCCAACAGCCCAGAGAGACCCAGGGAACACAAGAAAGAGACCTGGGGAACTCGAGAGAGACTTCAGAACCTCAAGATAGGGAGAACATTGACTAAACCTTAGAAACATTGAATAAACCTTAGAAACATTGAATGCACCTCAGAAAAATTGGAGGGCCATGGGAAGCCTAAAGGGCCCTGAGGGCCTTGAGAACCTTGACGATCCAAAAAAAGTCCTGAGACCTGTAAAGAGCCTTGATATAGACTGGAGAAGACCAGAACATGGACTTGAGAATCTAAGAACGTAGATAAGAAAAGTTCAGAACCTATACTCAGAATGTGGACATGAGAAACTCAGAACGTAGACTAGAGGCACTTGGAAAATAAATGTGAGAAACTCAGAATGTGGACTTGAGAATAGACGGCATTCTCAGCTAAAGTCATAAGAATTCCAACAGAACATCAGTGGCTTGACTGAGTGACACCACGAGACGTAACATTCTCAAAACTAAGACCCCTCAATTAGTGCTAATCAGTCATCCACTTAAATAATACAAGTAATACAGAAACCCCAAGCCTATTAAAATAAACTTAGCAAGTTTAAACAGAAAGCACCAGGAGACCACATTACAAAGTTTGAGTTGCTTGAGGAAAAAACCGGAAGGACTAAAAACGATTAACTTCTCTCAATAAACAACAATTAACCAATTCAGGTGCTCTAAAAACCTCAGAGCACAATGCTCTCCCATTCCCCACACAATCCCAAAGAGTTCATTACAAATTTGCTGAAAACTTGGTGGTCTTCCAATGCAAGGAGCCACAATTAAATGCTGTAGGCAGGCACATTCCAAGCTCCGGGAGTACCTGCTAAGGGCTAAAAGGAAGCTCAGTGCAGACACTGCAATGACTCTGAACGATGACCACCGATTGAAGCCTTTATTCCAGTTCATGAGAATGGACTGGACCCCATGTAAAATGTGCATGTGAAAGAGAAATTCATTTATGGTGATACAATATACACTCAGTGGCGATTTAATTAGTTACACCCGTACACCTGTTCATTAATGCAATTATCTTATCAGTCAATCATATGGCAGCAACTCAATGCATAAAAGCAGGCAGATATGGTCAAAGGGCTGAGTTGTTGTTCGGACCAAATATTGGAAGGGAGAAGAAATGTGATTTAAATGATCATTGGTGTCAGACAGGGTGGTTTGAGTATCTCAGAAACTACTGATCTCCTAGGATTTTCACACACAACAGTCTACAGCTTTTACAGAGAATGGTGTGAAGGACAAAAATAAACATCCAGTGAGTGGCAGTTCTGTGGGTGAAAATGCCTTGTTAATGACAGAGATCGGAGAAGAATGGCCAAGCTGACAGGAAGACAACAGGAAAATAAATAACCATGGATTACGATAGTGGTGTGCAGAAGAGCATCCCTGAATGAACAACACATCAAACCTTGAAGTGGATGGGCTACAGCAGAAGAAGACCAGACCGGGTCCATTCCTGTACCTAATAAAGTAGCCACTGAGCGTAAAATTTGTGTGCAAAGGGAACAATGTGGTTTCCACATTAAATGGCACCATGTGAGCATCCTGCATTGTATATTTGAAAATGTTACAAATCAAGTATATATTGTTGGGGCAAAATAATCAATAGGCCCAAGTCAAGTCCAATGCATTCCTTTCTAATTTCCTCACACCAGCATATAATAGTCCTCCCATTTTAGGTCAGAGGAAACTGATCACTTCTCTATCACTACAATCAGCATAATCAATTAATTAAGCAACTAAATAAATAGAGAGCAGAAATTAAATCTGGGATATTCTGGTCTCTATGCATGGTTAGCATTATCCTTTACTGAGCTAGCTGTAAGACTGGGTTTCAATTTCAGCTGCTGTCTGTAAGGAGTTTGTATATTCTTGCCGTGACTGCATGTGTTTCCTCTGGGTTCTCTGGTTTCCTCCCACATTTCAAAGGCATACACTTAGGGTTAATAAGTTGTGGGCATGCTATGTTGGCATCAGAAGAATGACCAAACCTGTGGTCTGCCTTCAGCACATCCCTGGATTGTGTTGGTCAGTAACACAGACAATGCGTTTCAATGCTTTAACGTACTGTGACAAATAAAGCTAAGTGTTAAAAAATCTGCAGTGGTGTGCGTGTGTGTGTGTGTGTGTGTGTGTGTGTGTGTGTGTGTGCGCGCGCGTGTGTGTGTGTGCGTGAATTCATGCGAGGCATGTGTAAACACTATTGGTGCCAAGCGGAAAAACAGCCTAAGAGGAATTTAGAACAAAACTACAGATCCATACGGATAGGTTTTCGGATAGTTTACACAGACACTTTTAGACAAGAACTTGAACAGCTAAGGCATACAAGTGCAGGCAACATAGTCAGCATTGATACAGAAGGGCTCACTTCTATGCAGTACCTGTCCATGATTCTATGATATGAGGTATTGGATATATAAAGTCAAGTATGCTCATTACGTAATATATGGCATCCAGCTCACTGAGCTCTCTTACTACAGTGCATAGTTAATTTTATTTGGAGAACAGATTTCAAAAGTTACTGCCCATTTCCTTGGCTAATAAATCTATCTGTTCACTTTTCTGCAAAATAAACATTTTCATTATTTCTAAAACAAAACTTTTTATAATCAGTCCAAGTATCTGGGAAACATTAAGATACTTGAAAAAAGAAATTTCATTTTACAGCATATTCAGACTCAAATACAACCAAGCAAGCTGCAGGGTTCATTCATTTTTAAGTCACATCAGTATCGAAGCACACTTAACAGAATTATTTTCTAGGTATTAATATATCTGGAAAATAGGTGTGCTCCAAGTGGTAAGTTTTTGTAATATTGGTTTTTTTTCCCCACAAACTCTTAGAGGAGATGTTTTCTCCACATCATGAAGTACAACAATATGTTAAGGCAGTTTGAAGTTGCATTTTACCGGTGCCTTGCAAAATCTTCAACTTAACGGCTGGTATTTAAAAACACAGTCCAGCACTTGTATCTGACAGAAAGATCTTGCTTGTCTTCTATTTAGTTTCTGCAGAGGCCAGACATGTCTTCTTATATGACATACAGCTTGTGTAACCAATACTGAGGCTTATCAATGCAAGGCTGTTTTTGAAAAGCCCTCAATAGCTGTACTGACATTAAGGCATGAAGGGCAGTTTCAGTGAAAGTAGCTCATGTACAAAGCTGATGAGCGAAAACAGGACAGCTTGTAGACCTGGCAACGTATCACCTGTCACTGTGTTTCAGTAGCATCTGGCCCATTCTCTCTTTAAGGAAAGGCTGGTGTTCAGGCTTCTTCAGAGTCATCTGTAGCTGCAGATTTATTTCAACCTCAATGCCAAGTTACAACCCTAGTGAAGCAAACAATAAACTCAGAGATAGAACATGTAATGTGAAAATCAGTCAGCACTTTTTAGATTCGGGTTTGAAAATGACTTGTAAAGTCAAAGTAAAATAAATTCAACCAAAACACTTCTTTTGTTTCATTCTCATCCTTTATGAATAAATCCATTTTAAAAATAATTTGATCTTTTCTCTCCTAGCCAAATAGAAATTATTTATCTGTCCTCTCCTCATTAGAAGAAACACAAATTATTGTAATTATTCCTCAAAATTAACATGTCCCATTGAATTGGTTAGCTGATGAAGTGCTGAGAAAATCTGCAATTCTGGAAAGATGGATGAGGGCTAATTGGAAGACTAAAAAGAACTCCTCTAGTTGGTAAGTCAAAAGGATGGGAATTATAGCTGGTGATACTATATTACAAAGACTACACACACACACAATTTGATGAAGACAGCAAATGACATACTTAGTCATGGAGTACAATATGCATACAAGCCCTTCATCCCAACCAGTCCATCGTCCATGCCAACAAAAGTATCCACCCAACTTGTCCCAACTTCCTCATCTGGCCCATATCCCTCCAAGCCCCACCCTTCCATGTCCCTAACCAAGTGTTTCCTAAATGGTACTATTGTTCTTATCTCAGCCACTTCCTTTGGCAGCCCGCTCTAAATATTCATCAACCTCTGCATGAAAAAGTTGACTCTATATCTCTTTTAAATCTTTCCGCTCTCACCCCTAGTTTTGCACTCCCTTCCCTGGGGGAAAGACTGTTACTATACTCCTTATCTATCCCTCTCATTATTTTAAATACCGTCCCGCATTCTCCTATGCCCCAAGAAATAAAGATCTAGTCTATCCTACCTCTCCTTCTAATTCAGGCCTACTAGTCTTGGCAACATCCTCATCACAGGTAAAACCCTCCCCACCACTGAGCCCAGTAAACACTGTCGCAGGAAAGCAACATCCATCATCAAGGACCCCACCACCCAGGACACGCTCTCTTCTTGTGCTGCCATCAGGAAGAAGGTACAGGAGCCTCAGGACTCACACCACCAGGTTCAGGAACAGTTACTACCTCTCAACCATCAGGCCCTTGAACCAAAGGGGGATAACTTCACTCGCCCTATCTCTGAACTGTTCCCTATGAACACACTTTCAAGGACTTTTCATTTCATGTTCTCGAGTTGTATTGTTTATTCATTTATTATTATTTCTTTCTTCTTGTATTTGCACATTTTGTTGTCTTTTGTACACTGGCTGAATGCCCAAATGCCTAATTTACTGACAGGAATCCACCAGCAAATCTGCATTTTGCTCATTCAGATGTGGGCACCCCAGTTAGCACAATGCTATTGCAGCTCAGCATGTTCCTGGTGTTCAGAGCTCAATTCCAGCACCATCTATAAGGAGTCTGTATACTCTCCCCGTGGGTTTCCACCGGGTGCTCCGGTTTCCTTCCACAGATCAAGGATGTACCAGTTAGTAGGTTAATTGGTCATTGTAAATTATCCTGTGATTAGGCTCATGTTAAATAGAGGGTTTGCTGGCTGGTGAGGCTCGATAGGCCAGAAGGGCCTGTTCCATGCAGTATCTCGACATAATAATAATAATAAAGATACAGATACTGTAGGTTTGAATTTTCTCCATCTAGTCTAGTATGATCTCTGAAAAACCAGCTCTTAGGCAATGTGGCAATTCTATACTAAATTTGAATCACAGAAGGTTGCTCAACAGCTCCGCATTCAATCCCATCATCCCCTCAAAACTAATTAATAAGCTTCAAGACCTCGGCCTCAATTCCTCTTTGTGCAATTGGATCCACGATTTCCTCAGCTGCAGACCCCAGTTAGTTCCAAGTGGCAACAACATCTCCTCCACAACCTCTCTCACTCAGGAGCACCACAAGGCTGTGTGCTCAGCCCCCTACTTTACTCGCTTTATACTTGTGCCTGTGAAGCTAAGCATAGCGCCAAAGCCATATTTAAGTTTGCTGATGACACCACGGTCACTGGTCGAACCAAATGAGGTGACGAGTCAGCGTACAGGAAGGAGATTGAAGATCGGCTTGTGTTGTGCCACAACAGCAACCTTTCACTCAATGTCAACAAGACCAAAGAACTGATCACTGATTTCAGGAGGAGGAAACTGGAAGTCCATGAGCCAGTCCTCATCAGGGGAATCAGAGGCTGAGGGGGTCAGCAACTTTAAACTCTTCAGTGTTATCATTTGAGAGGCTCTATCTTGTGCCCTGCATGTAGGGACAATTATGAAGAAATCATGGCAGCACCTCTACTTCCTTAGAAGTTCGTAGAGATTCGGCATGACATCTAAAATCTTGACAAACTTCTATAGATGTGTGGTGGAGAGTATATTGACTGGTTGCATCACAGCCTGGTATGGAAACACCTATGCCCTTATATGGAAAATCTTACAAAAAGTAATGTAGACAGCCCATTCTATCACAGGTAAAGCCCTCCCCATCATCAAGCCCATCAGCTTTGAGCGCTGTCACAGGAAAGCAGAATCCATCATCACCCAGGCCATGCTCTCTTCTCAGTGCTGTCATCAGGAAGAAGGTACTGGAGCATTTGGACTCTCTGCACTAGGTTCAGGAACAATTATTACCCCTCAACCATCAGGATCTTCAACCAATGGGTATAGCTTCACTCATCTTCACTTGCCTCGTCATTGAACTGTTTCCACAACCTGAAGACCCACTTTCAAGGACTCTTCATCTCATTTTCTCAATGTTTATTGCTTATTTGTTTATTATTATTATTTCTTTTTTTTTTCTTTTGTATTTGCACCGTTTGTTGTCTTCGGCACTTCGGATGTTTGTCCGTTCTGTTGGGCGCAGTGATTCTAATATGCTTGTTGGATTTACTGAGCATGCCCACAAGAAGAGAACTCTCAGATTTGCATCTAGTGATATACAGATTATGTACGTACTTTGATAAGAAATGTTACTTTGAGCTTTGAACTTTGATTGAAATAGGAGCTAACAGGTTAAGTCTCAGACGTTCAAGACCTTCCACTTGTGTCAGTAAAGTAAAAGAGTGAGGATAAACCTGATGTGAACAATATTCAGTGAATAAAGAATCTGCAGCAAGGGTGAAATGCAATGGTTTTGAAATTCAATTATATCATTTAATAATACACTTAAAGAGAAAATAAGAAATGCTAGTTAAGTGCGTATCTCAATAGAATTCAGCTATATCTAAAGAGAAAATAGAGATGAAACAGACATTTGGGTAGCATAGAGTTTAATATGGTCAGTTCTGATAGCTGATAACTCAATATGGCCAGAAGCCTAGAGGAATAGAAAGTAGGAGAGGGGGAATTAAAAGTGTGTTAGGAAGATAAAGAGAGTGCATGAAATACACAGTGAATAAATTAAATTAAAGGTAACAACAGTGAATAATAAAGAGAGTAAAATCTACTAAATCACACAAAGGACAACCTTTATGGAAGCAAAAGACAAGGGTAAAATTGTATTTGGATATATTCCATCTGTTTCAAGATGGAGGATATAAATATTGTGATTGAGTACAAATTCTCACAGACAGGACCCAGGCTGTAAAAATAGGGGACAAGCTCTCCTCTACAATCACTCTGATCACCAGTGACCCACAAGGCTGTATACTCAGCCCCCTGCTGTACTCACTGTACACCCATGATTGTGTAGCCAAGTTTCCATCAAACTCAATATATAAGTTTGCTGATGACACAACAATTGTAGGCCGTGTCTTGGGTAATGATGAGTTTGAGTACAGAGAGGAAATTAAGAACCTGGTGGCATGGTGCGAAGACAATAACCTATCCCTCAACGTCAGCAAGACGAAGGAATTGGTTGTTGACTTCAGAAGGAGTAGCGGGCCGCACGACCCAATTTACATTAGTGGTGCACAAGTGGAACAGGTCAAAAGCTTTAAGTTCCTCGGGATCAATATCACAAATGACCTGACTTGGTCCAACCAAGCAGAGTTCACTGCCAAGAAGGCCCACCAGCGCCTTTACTTCCTGAGAAAACTAAAGAAACTTGGCCTGTCCCTAAAACCCTCACTAATTTTTATAGATGCACCGTAGAAAGCATTCTTCTAGGGTGCATCACAACCTGGTATGGAAGTTGTCCTGTCCAAGACTGAAAGAAGCTGCAGAAGATCATGAACACGGCGCAGCACATCACACAAACCAATCTTCCGTCCATGGACTCACTTTACACCACACACTGTCAGAGCAGTGCTGCCAGGATAATCAAGGACACGACCCACCCAGCCAACACACTTTTCGTCCCTCTTCCCTCCGGGAGAAGGCTCAGGAGCTTGATGACTCGTATGGCCAGATTTGGGAACAGCTTCTTTCCAACTGTGATAAGATTGCTGAACGGATCCTGACCCAGATCTGGGCCGTATCCTCCAAATATCCAGACCTGACTCTCGGTTTTTTTGCACTACCTTACTTTCCATTTTTCTATTTTCTATTTATAATTTATAATTTGAATTTTTAATATTTACTAATTTTTACTATTTTAATATTTAATATTTGTAATCCAGGGAGTGGGAAGTGCAGAATCAAATATCACTGTGATGATTGTACGTTCTAGTATCAATTGTTTGGCGACAATTAAGTATAAAGTATAAGTATTCTTGGATTAGAATGAAAGCGGAAATGTCGAGTAATATGACATTTAAATATGAGGCATTGTACCAGACTATTAATACAAGCAAAGGAGGAAATAACAATGTCTGTAGTTATTACTTAAGATTCTTTTCGATTTGCGAGTGTGGTCTCATGAAACTGAAAGACTGGTAATGAGGTACTGTTGTTTAAAAAGCAGGGCTCACAGTCCGGGTAAGGCAGTAGTGGACAAATTATAGGAAAGTGTTCTGAGGGACATGATTAACCACAATTTATATAAAAAGACAATTAACTATTGATGATTAAGCATGGATTTAATAAGGAAAGATTTATCTAAATAACTGCATTGAAGTTTTAGAAATGGCACTGAAGAAGTTGGTGCATTTGAAGACATTATGGTCTTCTAACAAAAATAGAAACCATGAGATCCAAGGAAGAATTAAAATTAGCTCAATGGCGGGAAAACTGAAGTTATTTATTTCAGAACTAAAGGGAGAAAAAAATGTGAGTAAAGGACCATTAACCTGCCATTTGTTGTCCACAAACAATGGATTTAATCTTAAAACAAGGCTCTTAGAAAATTGCTTGAATGATTTTAGTCAAAGTCTAAATGAATTGAAAATCATGTGTGATCAATCTAGATTTAGATTTTCAAAAGTTATTTGTAAAGTTGCCACTCATATAATTATGTAAAATAAGAATAGGCAGGTTAGGTTGTCATATATGCAAGATGAGCCAAAGGTCATAAAGTAAAGAGTGGTAAAAACGGGTGAATTTTAGACTTGCAGACACCTACTGTTGATAAACAATAATAATTAATACTGGGCCCTCTAATGGATGGCACAGCTGCATAGCAGTTAGTGTAATGCCGCAGCAGAGACCCGGGTTCAATTCCACTGTTGTTTATAAGTAGTTTGTACATTCTCCCTGTGACCACGTGGGTATCCTCCATTCTGAAGATGTGTGAGTTAGCAGATTAATTGGCCGCATGGCTGTAATTCAGCGGCGCAGACTCGCTGGGCCAGAATAACCTGTAACAGTGCTGTATCGCAAAATAAAATAAATAAATTGTTTTTTTTTGTTGACGAAACACATCCAAGTTTGCTAACAATTCATAAGAAGGAGGGAAAGTGAGCTGGGGGTGTATACAATAGTTTGCAAGAGCATCCAGAGAAGTTAAGCAGATGGAGAGAAAAATTGTAGAGAGAGTATAATGCAGGAAAATTAGATGTCATGTTCTGTATTTTGAGAAATAGGAAGAACAAAATAAATCTTAAATGGCGTGAATTGAGTATATGGTAGCATAGGGAAGGATCTTAGTGCACTGGCTTATGAGATTCAGAAGTTTGACACATCATTACAACAAGCAGTGTGCAAGGGGTTGAGAGTAGCAAAGTCAGAAAGTTTTGCAGAGTTCTTACAGGGTTTTGAAACTTCATTTGGATTGATTTTGAGTATGAAGGGGGTCATCCATTGAGAAATTGAATAAGCTTTACCTATACTCACTGGAGTTTCCAAAAAATATGATATACAAGATTTTGAGAGGGATTTATTTCTTGTAGATGTCAATTTATGAAACTTTATTCACTCTTAATGGTGCCGATATTTTGTTTGGACTGGAGTCCATAAATAGATAGCACAGTCTCGGGGTGAGCTCAACCATTTTTGAGATTTCTTTAGGCAGAAGGTGCTGAACCTTTAGAATTTGTTGCTTCAGTAGGTTGTGGATACCCAGGAAATGAGAACATTGGGGTCTAACGTTACTGGAGTTTTGGATGCCAAAGGAATAAAAGAATATCAGGAACAGGTGGGAATGTGGATGAGTTCTCTACCATACCCTTATCAAGTGATGGAGTGGACCTAAGGTACCACATGGCCCTCTGCTGCCTCTGTTTATTAGATCCGGAAGGCTTTTGCAGTGAAACCAGCAGTGTAAAGGCACTTGTTTTTAATCATCTATGACCCCCACCCATCTGGGGTTAATGGTAGGGGCCCATGGTATAAAGGAGTTTGGGAATCTCAATCTATGATTTAACACTGGAGAATCTATAACCAAAAGATTTGCAGGTGTTACAAAAACGTAGTCACATGAGTAAATTAGCGAAACTGGAGGCACAGAGGCGTAGCCAGCTGAGCTGCTGTCGCACAGTGCCAGTGACCTGGGTCCAACCTCGAAATCTGGTAATGTTGTGTGGAGTTTGCTAGTTCTCCCTGCAACCACATGGATTTTCTCCTGGGGTCTCCAGTTTCCTTCCAGATCCTGTAAGTGTGTTGGTTACTAGGTTAATTGGCCATTTACTTACTCTTTGGAAGTGAGTTGGCGGCTATGTAAGGAGAATAACTGGAGAGGTAGTCCAAAAGCCATCATAGACTCAATAGGCAGAAAGGTCTCCTTCTATAAGGAAACATAGAAATATGTAAGCAGATATCAATATACTGGTCAGGTAGTACCTTAACTGTTCTTCATGGTCCTGTCCCCCGGACACTATTCCAATAATTTAACTATTATGCTACTTTACCTGGTATTTATATATGATATTTGAATTGGGAGGAAGAGAAACCATATGGCCTCTTCAATCTATTGTCCCATTCAATGTCCCAAGTGACATCATTGCAAAATGAACACGTTACTAGTAACATTTGATTTAATTATTCACTCATGATCTTAAGCACATTCATTCTTTTACCATTTAAATGAATAGCAACCTTGGGTAGCTGTCTAATCAGCAGAAGGTGTAGGCCATTGTCTTTTTTCTTAAAACTGTTCTGTAAATAGAGTGGATGCTGGTTAATTGGGCCATTGGTTAATTGGGGCAGCTGAGTATCTGGGTCAACTCTTAAAGAACAAAAACTAATCGAGAAAGTAGGCAGGATTCCCTTCGTTTATTTGGGACACGATGCCACTTAATTGGGACAGCAGACTGGTGCCAAACAGTTTCTAACTAGCGTCAAGTATGTGCACTTCTGTGGCCGTTAGACACCACACCATGCTTAGAGTGAACACTTTTTAAATAGCGACAGTTGTGCATGCTTGTGTTCAAAAAGCAGGGATTTTATTATCACTAATAATTGGCAAGAAATTAGCAGGAAAAAAAATGATTCAGAATTGTCTTGCTCATGACAGTTTCAAGTATTCAGGCTTGGAGATGCCAGAATCAGCCGAGAGTGAAAATGAAACGATTTCACTATTTCAATAAGTTAACAACTATGATGAATCTGAAGGTATCAACAATCATCTTGAATATTGCAATGGAAATGAATATTTGAAAGATGCAGTCATCCAAACCATTGTGTGAAGGCAGATCATTATCAACACTAGGTGTCTGCACTGATTTTGTTCATTTACGGTCAATCAAGAGTACACGGGCATCATATGCTGAATTCCTCCCTCAACAGCTATTAAGAATTTATACACAGTTTTATAGAACTGTAGTAGTATTGATAGTATTCTAATTTATTCTTTTTTTCATTTAAAAACATAATTTGTTACTCAGTTAAATGGTAGCTTGCCCTTTTTATATCTTTATAGAGATTTCCATAAAACTTCAACTAACCGGGGCAACTGCTTAATTGGACCAAAATGTACTGGTTCAGATGTGACTCAGTTAACTGGAATACACTGTATTGTTTTTCCTCATAATGTAGGAAAGTGAATCTTTCTGAACTCCTAAAGCTACCGAACAGATCTACCTCCCAACTTTTTAACTTTTCTTACTTTTCTTACTTTTCTTACCTACTACTTTTGTCTCTAGACCTACAGAATTACTAGTAAAACAATTTGTTATCACCTCTGTGGAGAAAATGCACTGAATGACAGTGCACAATGTCAATGCTAGTCTGTGAATAGAAACGCAATTTTAAAACTTATTTCATAGACCCTTCTGAATGTTGTCTCAGTAAATAAGGTAACTTATACTCAGTGGCAATTTTATTAGGTACCTCCTGGAGCTAATAAATTGGCCACTGAGTGTAAATTCATGGACTTCTGCTGCTGTAGCCCATCCACTTCAAGGTTCAATGTGTTGTGCATTCAGAGATGCTCTTCTGCACACCACTGTTGTAACACATGGTTATTGAGTTATTGTTGCATTCATGTCAGTATGAACCAGTCTGACCTCTCTTATTAACAAGGCATTTTCACCCACAGGATGTTCCATTCACTGGATGCTTTTTATTTTTCACATCATTCTTTGTAAACTCTAGAAACTGTTGTGCATGAAAATCCCAGGAGATCAGCAGCTTCTGAGATACTCAAATCACCTCATCCGGCACTAACAATCATTCCATGGTCAAGCAACACACATAAAAATTGCTGGTGAACACAGCAGGCCAAGCAGCATCTATAGGAAGAGGTACAGTCGACATTTTGGGCCGAGACCCTTCGTCAGGACTAACTGAAAGAAGAGATAGTAAGAGATTTGAAAGTGGGAGGGGGAAGGGGAGATCCGAAATGATCGGAGAAGACAGGAGGGATGAAGCTAAGAGCTGGACAGTTGATTAGCAAAAGGGATATGAGAGGATCATGGGACAGGAGGCCTAGGGAGAAAGAAAGGGGGAGGGGGGAGCCCAGAGGATGGGCAAGGAATATAGTGAGAGGGACAGAGAGAGAAAAAGGAGAGAGAGAGAGAGAGAGAGAGAGAAATTATTTATTTATTTGTTTGTTTTTTATTATTATTATTAATTTTTTTCTCTCTCTCCTTTTTCTCCCTCTGTCCCTCTCGCTCTAACTCCTGCCCATCCTCTGAGCTTCCCCCCTCCCCCTTTCTTTCTCCCTAGGCCTCCCGTCCCATGATCCTCTCACATCCCTTTTGCCAATCAATTTTCCAGCTCTTAGCTTCATCCCTCCAGTCCTCTCCTATCATTTCGGATCTCCCCCTCCCCCTCCCACTTTCAAATCTCTTACTATCTCTTCTTTCAGTTAGTCCTGACGAAGATTCTCGGCCCGAAATGTCGACTGTACCTCTTCCTATAGATGCTGCCTGGCCTGCTGCGTTCACCAGCAATTTTTATGTATGCTGCTTGAAATTCCAGCATCTGCAGATTTCCTTGTGTTTGCATTCCATTGTCAAAGCCACTTAAAGCACGTTTCTTCCCCATTTTGATGTTTGGTCCAAACAAGATCCGAACCTCTTAACCATGACTACATGTTTTATGCATTGAGTTGCTGCTACATGTTTGGCTAATTGAATATGTGCATTAATGAGCAGAGGTACAAGTGTACCTAATAAAGTAGCCACTGAGTGTATCTGTCACATGTTGAAATATCAGAATTCATTTCTCCTACATTTTCTATTACCTTTTAATGTAAATATCACAGGATGGCCAAAATATCAAAAAAGGGTTTTTGAGAGACTGTATGAAGGTGCAAAGGTTTAGGGAAGAGATACTGAAGAGGAGAACAGAGGCAAAAACCAGCTTTAGGTGAGACAAATGAAGAAATATGAACCGGTGATAGACAGAATTCATGATGAAATAGGAGTCTAAATGAGACTGTACATGTAGAAGAGGAAAGGCCTTAGAACTATTCATAGGAAAGGGATGAGGATCTTAAACATATTGCTTTGAGAAACTGAAACAATCATAAGTATGCAATTCAGGGTGAGTCAGAGTTAGGGTGGAACAGACCACAAGTAGAAATTTGTCATTTCAAGCAGAGGGAAAGGGCTTAGAAGTGTATTCATGTGTTTGAATATAGAGAGGACAAGCCAAATCTGAAGACTTCATTATCTAAAGAGCGGCAATGTTTGTGGTGGGAGATGAATAGTTTAAATAGATAATTGCTTAAGGTAAACTCCTTGAGATCATCTTACAGACTAATTAAGTCTAACTTATGGGAGGATTCATTTGAAGCCCATTAGAGGCTTCTCCAAAGGCCAAAAATTCGTTTTTCCTTATTGTTGAAATGACTCATCTAAGATTCGATATTGAATAAACCCTCTCCAAGTTGATCTTCATGTTTTTGAATAATAACTTCAAGTTGTGACATAATGGCTGAAAATAGTTGCATCAAGGTTGGATCTTTGAGGGTGCAGGAAAGGATGAGAAATCGTTGTTGGAAATGCACTAGTCCATTTGCATTAATCCAGTGCAGTCCTACAGCACTGAATAACAGAGAAAGGCATTCGAGGAGGTGAATTCAAGGGGAGCATTATGGCCAAATGCACAGAAATCAGCGAAACATGTATGGCGATAATTCACAACAATTGCAGAGGACATCACTGGGGATTTTAACTGGGACTGTAACAGGTCGGCTGTAAGTGTAAGGGATTTTAGGAGAACTGAGACATGAATCTCAAAGGTAGTAATAGATTCATGAACTTCAGCAAAGGGGAGATTAGAGGATTACCAGTAACTAGAAAGTTCATAACTTCTTCTTTCTGCCTTGGACTTCAATAGCACCAACCATTCTATAAGTTAACAATGCGCGTTCTACTTTTCTTGCTGGTTAGCTGTTAGTTATATGCATCAATGAAAAACTGAAACATTTACTTATTAACTTGTTCAGCTACCCTTAAGTTTGTGTCTTGTAAATCAATATCAATGAATATTTACATTACGTACAGGAAACCAACCAGCGTTTTTGACGGAAATATAAATTTCCAACCAAATGATTGTTGGAAGTGAATTGTTCCAATTCTTCGAAGAAATGCACACTTTATTACAGAAAACTCAACAATGAAATCTCCCTCGTACAATAATGTTTTAATGTTACTTCAAACAACAATCATATTGTAGGTGAGCAGTAAGCCCTATTTTTCTGCTAAAAATGTCACAAGAATTGATTTTTTTTACAACATTTCAATTTTAATCATCAACACAGGATTAGCCGTTAAAATTCATTGCCTGAGGTTATAATGTAATTGGACAGAATTCTGGAAATTGTATATATACTTCATACAAGTGTTAGGTAATTGTTTACTTCATGTTTTTAAATTGCATTTTCTCTTTTAATTTTACCACAGCACTCCAAGGACAAACTATCATTTGGAGACTTTTCACTTATTAACCTTGAGTCCTCAATAGATGCAAATGTCATGACCCACTGCAATGTGCCAGGAGGGCAACTTGACAAGTGTTTTTCATTCTAAATTAAAATTGTAGCTTAGTGCAACTTACAAGAGGCATTCATTTTGACATGTGCAATTACAAAGGACGTATCAGTAACATGATTGCAGAAAACATAAGAAATAGAATTTAATCAGAAACATGTAGCCATTCACTGGATGCATAATTTCACGACTCTGTTGCAATGTTTTTTTTGTGTGTTCAGATAATTAGATACAGTGATAGATGCCTGTCGGGCAAAGGAAAGTGCAAGCTTTCTATCTGTGAGCTGAAAGATTACCTTTAAAAGGGCAATATTTGATGAACGTGGAATTTGTAACTCTTTTACTGAAAAATCTTAAATCATAATTTTTTTTAAATGACTCCAGGTAGTATATTGTTTTAAGAAAAGCTGTTAAAATCAGTGATAGCAGTCCATGTTGACAGAGGTGAAAGAAAAATAAATTATTTGAACTGAAGTGCATGAGAACATCAAATAAAGTTGTTTTTATTGCCTGTTATTGATTTATTACTTACTTTAATCACAAAATATGAAGGTAAATTCCACCATAATTCATAGTTGCACTCTCCGTGCCCATTTGGAATCATTTTTGTGTGAATTTTATCCAAAGGTATACTGTTCCTTTTACTGAATGCATGTCAATTTAGTTATAAAGCATTTTCCTGAGATGTCTTATCAAAATAGTTGTGTTCCTGTCTTAACTTAATTAGCTACTCCTATTTACTGCTGCCAGGCAATATTTCATATGGATAAGTCTGCTGTATATATGTGGGCATGTCATGTATATTCCAGGGCAACTCTCTCACCTTTGGTTCCCACCAGACTGCTCAGCTCTCACCTGGGGCTCCAGGTAGCTGTTTGCACGCTACCCCAGTACACCACTTCGACAAGCAGGCTAAACCAGGTTAGGGTAGCCAGCAGGCCTCGTGCCCTGGTGAGATAGAGACATGCCTGGCCCAGTATGCAAAGTCAGCTTCAGTGGGTTCGGCAGGTGAGATCCAATGGCCTGGAAGACGTTCTGCAATGCTTCCTGGAGAGCAAAGGGCATGACAAGGCACAGAAGATGTCATGGTCATCCACTGCAACCAAGGAAGACCCCAGTTTAAGAAGCTTGTTCATACCACCGGACCTAGAACTTCCAAGGTCAAGAAAGTGGAACTGCCCCAGTGCAATGGGTTTTGCACTTTAAAACATTTCCCGCGCAGGTTTCCTGTCATCATCAGACACGATGGACAGCCATATAAATAAATTGCCTTTACTTTCATTGTGTTTGTCTCGAATAGTGACAGATTGGTTCGAGATTTCCAGTCAACCAAGTTTCAATTAATTTCACAATGCAAGCTGGTCAGACCATGAACATTTATTAAGAAAATGTAATGTTATTTTCAGCGCTATTGTCCCATAGACCTTGGTGAACAAACTCTTACTCCTCATTTTGCGACTGGGTCTTGGACTTCCTAACCAACAGACCTCAGATAGGCAAGATCCTGAACACAGGTGCCCCCCAGGACTGTGTGCTGAGCCCATTCCCGTACACTCCGCTCACACATAACTGCACGGCCAAACACCCGAGACAGGAGATGCTAAAAAAGGCCAGAAACATCATGAGGGATCCCATCCACCCTGCTCATGGACTGCTTGATCCACTCCCATGAGGAAAGAGGTTACGTAGCATCCATGCCAGGGCCACCAGAATCAACAACAGTTACCTTCCTCAAGCAGTATGGCTGATCACCACCTCCACCCACTTACCCTCCGCACCACACCCCCAACCACTACTACTTTACTATTTCCTGTCAGTCACCTAATGTACAGACACACCTGCGCCTAGTGTCACTTTAGAAACATACAAACAATGTATATAAGCTATCTTACATCTTTATAATTATTGTTTATTTTTAATTATTATGCTCCTTACCTTGATATGTTTTTTGTGCTGCATCAGATCTGGAATAACAATTATTTCATTTTCCTTTACACGTGTACTGGAAATGACATTAAACAATCTAGAATCTTGAATCTTGATCTATAAATTGCCCTGAAGTTAACATTTAAGTATACAGCTATGAACAGAACTTTTTGATTTGGTTGTTACTTACTTGCAATAAACTTATTATATGTTACACCATCTGGGCTTATTAGTGATAAGCCCATATGGCAGGTCATGCCTGACAAACTGTTGAATATTTTGTAGAAGGGCCAGAGTCGCCTCTACTTCCCGAGGAGACTGAGGTCCTTTGGAGTATGCAGGCCTCTCCTTCACATATTCTACCAGTCTGTTGTCGCCAGTACAATCTTCTATGCGGTGGTGTGCTGGGGCAATGGCATCAACACGGTTGATGTCAACGGGCTCAATAAACTGATTAGAAAGACTGGCTCTGTAATAGGAGTCAAAATGGACACACTGGAAGCTGTTAGAGAACAAAAGACCCTATGGAATATCCTGGCAATTCTGGACAGTGTTTCTCACCCTCTGCATGCCACCTTGGATGAACAGAGGAGCACTTTTAGTAATAGACTAAGACAACTGCACTGCTCCAAAGAGCGCTATATGAGGTCATTCTTACCGTCTGCCCTTAAGCTCTATAATGAGTCAGCCTTTAGCTGGGGCAGTGATGACCCCTCCTGTTCTACTTCTCTTCTAATATTTGTATATTTGTATATCTGTGCATTTGTAATGCTACTGTGAGACAGTCATTTCCTTTGGGATCAATAAAGTATCTACCTGCCTATCTCGCTAAACATTGGTGAGCTCTCTTAGTCCTGGCATATACATGGTTGGACCTGGCCAGGTCAATAGTGGCATTCACCCCTAGGAACTGGAAACTCTGCATATTCTCAACCTCAGCACTGTTGATGCCAGCAAGAACATGTGCATTTCCCCTCTTCCTGCAGTCACTTGTTTTGGTGAAGCAGTATTAGATTCGGGACGTTTCAGGACTTCATGTCTCCTGAGTCAAGGGCCAACTCTGATATTTTGCAGATATTGAGCAGAAGTTGGTTGTCTTGCACCATGTCACCAGCTTCTCTTTCTCCTACCTGTACTCCAACTCATTGTCAGTTGAGATACAGCCCACTGCAGTGGCATCACCTGCAAACATATAGACAGCGTTAGAGCAGAATCTGGCCACACAGTCGTGAGTGTATGGAAAGCAGAGCAGGAAGCTGAGGATGCAGCCTTGTGTTGAGGAGAGTCATGGTATTATTGACTGTTCTTGCTGATTGTGATCTGCTGGTCAAGAAGCTGAGGAATCAGCTGCAAAAGGAGGTGTCCAGTATCCAATTGAGGAGATTGGAGATGAGTTCGCTTCGAGTGACGGTGTTGAAGGCGGAGCCGAGCTGTTTTGATGGTAAGTGAATGGCATCTATCAAGGTTGTCTGGACGTTATCTACATGGATTTAAGGCACTTGACAAGATTCCTCATGGGAGGCTGAGACAGAAGATGAAGACACATGGGATCCATGGGAGATTAGATTCAAACTTGGCTTGGCAAATGCTGGAGAGATTTTTCTCTTACAGGAGCTCTGTAACCAGTTGTGTTCTGCAGGGGTTAATGCTGGGACCTCTGGTGGATTGGAAAGCTCGCAGATGACAGAAAGATTGTGAATAGTCAGCAAGGTTGTCAAAGGATGTCGATCAGTTGGATATACTGTATGGGTAGAAAAATGACAGATGGAGGCTAATCCAGACAAGTGTGAGATGTTGCATTTTGGGAGGTCAACTGTAAGAGGAAAGTATACAATAAATGGCAGAGCCCTTAGGAGAATTAAGGTACAGAGGGTGCAAATCCATTGCTTTCTGAAAGTGGCAATACGAACAGAGATGGTGGTAAACAACATGCTTGCCTTCATTGTTGAGACATTGAGTGTAAAAGTCAGGAAGTCAAGTTGCAGTTGCGCAAAACTTAGGTTAATCAGATTTAGAGCTTTGTGTGTAGTCTGATCACCACATTAGATGAAGGATGTGGAGGCTTTAGAGAGGGTGCTGAAGAGGTTCACCAGGATGTTGCCTGGATTAGAGAGTATTTGCAATAAGGAGAGGTTGGGCAAACCTGGCTTGTTTTTATTTTTTGCTGGAGCGTCAGATGCTGAAGAGAATCAGAATCAGGTTTATTATCACTGGCATGTGTCATGAAATTTGTTAACTTAACAGCAGCTGTTCAAACAAAATAAATAAATACATAACTGTAATCAAATGTATATATATTTATGTATATTGAATATATTAAAGTACTGCAAAAATAGAAATAACATATACTAAAAAAAAAGTGAGATAGTGTTCATAGATTCATTGTCCATTTAGAAATCGCATGACAGAGGGGAAGAAGCTATTCCTGAATCACCAATGATTGTGTGCCTTTGTGACAGAGGTTTATAAATTTATGAGAGGCACGGATGGGGTAGATAGTCAGCATCATTTTCTCAAGGTAAAAATGTCAAATACCAGAGGGCATAGCAAGGGAAGGAGGACTATGGATCATATGCAGGCAGATGAGGTTAGTTTCATTTGGCATCACGACCAGCACAGATACTGTGGACTGAATGGCCTCTTTCCATCCTGTATTATTCTATATTCTACAGCCCATTCCATCATGAAAAGATCCAATTTTACTGATGCAATTTGTACTTTCATTAATGCTTTTAAAAAATCTGAACTACAATAGTTTGAGCAGCACCTTCTATGTGATGATTAATTTCACTGCCTCTGTCCAAACAAATGGCTCAACCTAGCTGGCTCAAAACAGCCCAGAGTTCAGCTAGTGGCAAACACCATCACAGTTTCTAAATGTTGATAAATGTTATGTTAAATCTATTATCAGAATTCTGCAACAAATCTTGTTCTAATCTATTAAATCCTTGTGAAATCCCTTCTAATAATTTAACCATTGGAGTCCTGCTATTACTCCAGACTGCTCCTGATCAGGGTCAGTATATCCTTATACATGTGTTATGTCTATAGCTGCTTAGAGCATAATAACATTGTCCAGAGAATCTTAAATCCCTTTCTGTTGTGATATTTGTAGTCTATCTCCTTTTAAGCAATAAGTTGCTTTTTCATTCTTCCTTCCAAAGTACAAACATCATTTCCCTACATGATGTTCCATTTGCCAATTTATTGCCCATTCAATTGACTACGTCATCAATGCAGATTATAAATTTTTGGTGCTCCAACACTATAGTCCCTAGCGTCCCCAAGATGTTGATTGCCCATCTCAAAATGATCCATTTATCTTGATTCTCTTTTCTACTAGATCACTAGTTATCCATGAAACTCGATACATTATCCCGGTTGCCACCCACTTCAACTCTACTTCACATTCCCATTCAGATATGTCCATACATGGCCTCCTCTAGCCATGATGAGGCCAAACTCAGGTTGGAGGAGCAACACCTCATATACCGTCTAGGTAGTCTCCAGCCCCTTGGCATGAACACTGAATTCTCCAACTTCCGGTAATTCTCTCCCCCTCCCTTCCCCCATCCCAGTTTCACTCTGCCCCCTCCTCCAGCTGCCTATCACCTCCCTCATGGTTCTGCCTCCTTCTACTACCCATTGTGCTTTCCTCTACTCCTTCTTCATGTTTTTCTGCCTATCCCCTCCCTGCTTCCCCTCCCCCACCCCTTTATCTTTCCCCTTACTGGTTTTTCACCTGGAACCTACCAGCCTTCTCCTTCCCACCCTCCCCCACCTTCTTTATAGGGTCTCTGCCCCTTCCCTGTACAGTCCTGATGAAGGGTCTCGGCCCGAAACGTTGACTGATCGTTGTGACGAAAAACCACGTTATCAGAAGATTGATGCTGATGAGAGAGATAAGAGAGACAAATGGAGAAGCGTTCAAAATGTTAATGAGAGAGGAGAGAGATTAACGAAAAGAGACACAGTTTCGAGTATTGACAGACCGGTTGCTTTGAACCTGAACTGTTTGAAGTTTGATGGACAGGCGATACCCCAGCAGGGGGATAAAAGGAACAGGTTCGCTAAGGCACGACAGACACCACGAGATCACAAGATAACGAGACCCTGGAAAAGCGGTGTGCCCCCACAAGTTGGTGGGAGTTTGGAGGTCGGGTCGCAGGAACCGACCATAGATGCACAGGGTGAAAAGGTACAATCGGCGGGAACCTGGTGTGTGTGTCCGCCCTTGCCTGGGTGCTGGGTTCACTGTGGAAGAATGGTCGTATCCGGAACGGAGGGGTCACAGTCAGTGACCACGGAAGACATTAAAAGGGTTCGCCCGAAAGCTAACTGCAAAGAACAAAGGTCTGTCTGAATCAGATTTGCATATTCTCTCTCTCTCCAACGGCACAACAGCGATTACTGCGAACTGTACTCAGCTGAACTGAACTCTGCGTCACTTGAGACTGATCATTTTACCCCTAGACTGCGATAGAGCTTGATTGATTCCTATTATCCTAGTTCTGTGTACATGTGTGTTTTATCATTGCTAACCTGTTGCATTTATATCCTTACGATTAGAGTACTGTGTTACTTATTTCTTTAATAAAACTTTCTTAGTTCCAGTAATCCAGACTCCAACTAAGTGGTTCATTTCTGCTGGTTTGGCAACCCAGTTATGGGGTATATAACATCGTTTCCACGGATGCTGCCCGACCTGCTGAGTTCCTCCAGCATGTTGTGAGTGTTGCTTTGACCCCAGCATCTGCAATTTTGTGTTTACGATGCATTATCCTAAATGCTGTGGCATCTTATAAAGTGCCTTCTAATGGATTAGATTAGATTATGAGGACACTCAGTCCTCGTTTATTGTCATTTAGAAATGCATGCATTAAAAAATGATACAACGTTCCTCCAGAATGATATCACAGAAACACAGGACAAACCAAGACTAAAACTTACAAAACCACATAATTTTTTCATGTAGTTACAACAGTACAAAGCAATACCATAATTTGATAAAGAGCAGACCATAGGCACAGTTAAAAAAAGTCTCAAAGTCTCGATAGCCTCATCATCTCACACAGACGGTAGAAGGGAGAAACTCTCCCTGCCATGAACCTCCAAATGCTGCAAACTTGCCAATGCAGCACCATTGGAAGCACCCGACCGCAGCAGACTCTGAGTCCGTCCGAAAACTTTGAGCCTCCGACCAGCCCCTCCAACACAGCCTCTCTGAGCACCATCCTCTGCCAAGCGCTTCGACCCCGCCCCGGCCAACGAGCAACAAGCAAAGCCGAGGACTCGGGGCCTTCCCCTCCGGAGATTCTGGATCACACAGTAGCAGCAGCAGCAAAGCAGGCATTTCAGAAGTTTCACCAGATGTTCCTCCGTGCTCTCACATCTGTCTCCATCAAATCAGGATTGTCTACGGCACCCTACTTGACAGATAACAGACATCACCACCGGAGTGGCTGCTGCGAGCTGCGTTGCGCTGCCATCTTCTCCTCCCTCCTAGTGGGGGAGTGTAGGACCAGACAGCACAGATGCCGAATACAAGGGCATCATTTTCAAACAGAGATGAGGAGGAATTTGTTTAGCCAGAGGAATTCATTGCCACTGACCGCTGTGAACACCAAGTCATCGAGTGTATAAAAACCAGAGGTTATAGATACTTGATTAATAAGGACTACAAAGGTTATGGGGAAAAGACAAGAGAATGGGGATGAGAGGGAAAATAAATTGGACATGATTGAATAACTCAATGGGCCGAATGGCCTAATTCTTATATTCTTCTGAAAGTCTAAAAACGTTACATCTTCTGTTTATTACATCCTTAAAGAATTATAAAAAATACTTGGTAAGGACAATTTCACTTTCATAACAACATATTGCCTCTGCTTGATTGTCCTATAATTTACTATCTGTTCTGATATTACCCCTTTAACAATGGATTCCTGTCAATCCCTGTGGCCTGTTGTTTCCTGCTTGCTGTCTCCTTCCTGGCTTGGTTAATGATGTCATCTGCGTTGGTTTCAAAACCTCTGGGATCTCTCCGGATACCAGTAAATCTTGATAGATACCGTCCCTTTACATTCTTTATCTTCAAGGACTGCTTTCCCTACTCACTCTTCTTTAGACAATTATCAGCTGCGCTTTCCTTTATCTCATTTCCATTCAAGGAAAGACCCTTGAGCAACTCACACGAAGGAAGATGTGGTTGTCAGAGTGCGGCACAGTGGCACAGCGGTTAGCGTGACGCTTTACAGCAACAGCGATCAGAAGATTGGGGTTTAGTTCCTGCCACAGTCTGTAAGGAGTCTGGACATTCTCCCCGTGCCCACATCTCTTTGCTCCGGGTGCTCCGGTTTCCTCCCATGTTCCAAAAGGGTTGGGGTTAGTAAGTTGTGGGCACGCTATGTTGACACCGGAAGCGTGGCGACACGAGCGGGCTACCCCCAGCCCATCCTCAGACCGGGTTTGGTGTTGATTCAAGTGAAGCATCTCACTGCATGTTTTGATGTATAGGTGATAAGTAACGCTAATCTTAATCATATTGCATCTCAGCCCAAGTGGACGAACGACCTTCAACACTCCTTCCATCATAAGGTCAGAACATTCAGGCATGGTTTGGTAATGATATGTAAGACTCATGCCCCAATAGCCAATATAGCCAGACAATGGACACCAACAAACAGGTCTAATCACCTACCTTTGATATTCAATTACATTACAATGCCCAATCCCCCGTCCAAGCTCTCCTGGAAATCACCAAACTCAATGGCATCCAGCCATGTAGATACCTTGGCAGAAAGAGTCGGTCAGAGTCTAATAATCCTGCAATGAGAGCCTCACCTCCTGATGTCCCAAAGTCTTGGAATAATATGAAGATCCTGCACAGGGCACCACCAAAAATTCTGAAGAAATTCAATCCTATCCAGATCAAAGGTCCATTGATTGGCATCCTATCAGCCACCCTAATCATTCATTCCCTCCACAGTGTGTATCATATCGAAGTTCATTGCTCTATTTTGCTCAAGCTACTCCATTAGCACCTCTCAAATCCATTATACTACCACCCCCCCCCAACTCCTCAAGGAGGACATGGACATCAAGAGAACAGCATCATATGCAAGTTTTTCTCTAAGTCACACATTATCCTGACTCTATCCTTCACCATCACTCATTCTAAAGACTGGAACTCCCTCTCAATCAGTATAAGGAAGCACCTTCGCCAGCAGAGTTACAGCAGTGGAAGATGGCATCTTGCCACCACTGTCTCAAGAAAAAGTTACGGATAAACAGTACATCTTGTCCTTATCAGTAGCTTTCAGATCTCATACATGATCTTTTTTAAATGCTACATCAGATTCTTTACATTTTTCACCATTGACCAAAGTTTGAAAAATTCCTTCCATTCACTTCTGAGCCAGCTGTGTTTTCTCCACCCAGAGTGAATTGTTTTTTACCATGCAGAAGTGAATAATTTCCTGGTTGACATTTTGCCAGATCTCTGTTCTTCTGTGAGATGTTGACAGAAAATCATGGAAGCATATACATTTTTTAAAGCTCAACTCTTTAGCTGTGTCTTCATATCGTTCTCACTCACTTCACAGCTCCTAGTTTTTACAAACAGCTCCCTTCCTGTTTTTCTCTTTTCCAATGTTCTCTGCACAACAAAGAGACTACATTTTTGAGGTGCAGTCCTGTATGAGAAAAAGCTATACATCTGCTAATCTTTGCCACCAAAGTGTTTAATTGTCTTTTCCATCTCCATTTCTAACATGTACTTTTTCTAAACAGGATCTGCAATGGCCCCATTTACCCAGTACATCACGGGTAAAGCCCTCCCAATCATTGAGCACATCCACATGAAACACTGCCATAGAAAAGCAGCATCCGTCATCAAAGATCCTCATCACCCAGCAGCAAGCTCTTTTCTCACTGTTGCCATTAGGTAGAAGGTACAAGTGCCTCAGGACTCACATGACCAGGTTCAAGAACAGTTAATACCCCTCAACCACCAAGCTTTTGAATAAAAGTGGGTAACTGCACTCATTCTATTTCTGGTGCTGCCACAACTGATGATCTCAGTTTAAGGACCCTATATTTTGTTGCTTCAGGCTCTCGTTACTTATTGCTATTTATTTATATTTGCATTTGCACAGTTTGTTGTTCATTGATCCTGTTTACAGTTACTGTTCTATAGATTGCTAAGTATGCCTGCAGGAAAAAGAACCTCAGAGTTGTACCGGTATGTGGTGACATGCACAACGATAATAATAAATTTGACTTTGAACTTTTACCTATTTTGGTCAACCTGAATATTGAGTATCCCGATATTGAAGGTGACAGGAAGTAAGTAGAATTTAGGCTATTATACCATGCAAGTTTTTTTGCAAGGAGATATTATTCACGGAACTTAAATTGCTCTTAAATATGAGCAACAGACACAAAATGCTAGAGGAATTCAGGAAGTCAGGCAGCATCTATGGTGGGGGGGGGAGCACAGAATAGTCAACATTTCAGGCCGAGACCCTTTATCAGGACTGGAAAGTATGGATCAGAAGCCAGAATAAGAAGGTGGGAGGAGTGAGGTTGGCGAGGAGGTGGAGTACAAGCTAGCAGGAGATAGGTATGACCAGATGAGGGGGAACACCTCTGTCATAAAGCTAACCTGCGACTATTCACATCAATGCAAACCATTGAAGATTCAGAGAGGCAGGATTTATGAGTATTTGGAGAGACATGATCTGATTAGGGATAGTCAGCATGGCTTTGTCAAGGGAAGATCGTGCCTTATGAGCCTGATTGAATTTTTTTGAGGATGTTGAAAAACACATTGATGAAGATATATGGTTTTCAGTGAGGCACTTGATAAGCAAGGCACATTCAGAAAGTAATGAGGCAAGGAGACCTTGCCTTGTAGATCCAGATGTGGCTTGCCCATGGAAGGCAAAGGGTGGTTGTAGTTAGTTCATATTCTGCATGGAGGATGGTGGCCTGCTGTGTCCTGCAGGGATCTGTTCTGGGACCCCTCCTCTTTGTGATTTTTATAAATGACCTGGATGAGGAAGTAGAAGGGTGGGTTAGTAAGTTTGCTGATGACACAAAAGTTGGGGGTGCTGTGGATAGTCTGGAGGGTTGTCAGAGGTGACAGTGCAACCCCGATAGGATGCAGAACTGCGCTGAGAAGTGGCAGATGGAGTTCAACCCAGATAAGTGTGAAGTGATTCACTCCGGTATGTCAAATTTGAAGACAGAATATAATATTAACGGCAAGATACTTGGCAGTGTGGAGAATCAGTGAGATCTTGGGGTCCGGGTCCATAGGACACTCAAAGCTGCTACTCAGGTTGACAGTATTCTTAAGAAGGTGTGTGGAATGTTGGCCTTCATCAACCATGGGATTGAGTTCAAGGGCCGTGAGGTAATGTTAGACCACAGACCATAAGATATAGGAGTCTGCTCTGCCATTCAGTCATTCTGGAAGACCTTTTTTTAGACCCCACTTGGAAAACTGTGTTCATTTCTGGTCACCTCATTACACAAAGGATGTGGATACTATAGAGAGAGTGCAAAGGATATTTACAAGAATGTTGTCTGGATTGTAGAGCATGCCTTAAGAGAATAGGTTGAGCGAACTTGGCCTTTTCTTCTTTGAGCGATGGAGGATGAGAGGTGACCTGATACAAGTGTATAAGACGATGAGAGGCATTGATCGTGTGGATAGCCAGAGGCTTTTTCCCAGGGCTGAAATGGTTAACATGAGGGGACATAGTTTTAAGGTGCTTGGAAGTAGGTACAAGGGGGATGTCAGAAGTAAGTTTTTCACTCAGAGAGTGGTGTGTGGAATGCACTGCCAGTGACAGTGATGGAGGCAGACACAATAGATTCTTTTAAGAGACTCTTAGATAGGTACATGGAGCTTAGAAAAATATAGGGCTATGCGATAGGGAAATTCTAGGCAGTTTCTGGAGTAAGTTACATGGTTGGCACAACATTGTGGGCCAAAGGGTCTGTAATGTGCTGTAAATTTTTGTTTCTATGATCTTCTCTTCTAAACTCACTTCCTGGTACTAAATTCATATGCCTCAATTTCTGTAATATTGAGAAGTCTAACAATCACTGTCTTAAATGTACTCACTGAATGAACCTACATAACTTATCTAAAGAGGGATTTTCAAATATTCACTGTCCACTGTCCTCTTGGGAAAGTCGTCTTCTCATCTCAGTCCTGAAATGCTATCCAGGATGCAGCCAGGAGAAACATCGTCGCTGAACCTTGATATGAATTTTGTACGTTTCAGTGAGCCCAGAGGTTCACAACCCTTTATACATGATAGACCCCTACCATTACCCAAGGAGTCTGTGGAACCCAGGTTGGAAACCCCTGATCAAAACTCAAAAGAATACAAGACCATTCTTCTTAATCTATCCACATGGACAAACTCACCATCCAAGGGATCAATAAGATGAACCTTCTGTGCACTCCCACGATTTTAATTTTATTTAGAGATGTAGAGCAGAACAGGCCCTTCCAGCCCAACAATCCACACCACTCAGCAACCCAACAATTAACCACAGCTTCACTGCAGGACAACTTACAATGACCAATTAACCTACTAACTGGTCCATCCTTGGAAATGGGAGGAAACCGGAGTACCCAGAGGAGACCCATGCATTCCCTGTGAGGATGTACAAACCCCTCACAGACAGCATCGGAACTGAACTCCAAGCTCTGACGCCACAAACTGTAATAGCATCGCGTTAGCTGCTAGGCTTCTAACCCTAACTATACATCTTTGGAATGTGAGAGAAAACCGAAGAAACTGGAGAAAACGTACTCAGTCACGAGCAAAACACATTAACTCCTTACAAGCTGTGACAGGAATTAAACCTTGATTGGTGATCGCTGGTGCAGTAAAATATTATGCTTATAGCTACCCTAATGTGCAGCTTAGGATAGGTACTATAGTCATAATTCAGCTTGGCAATTATTCCAAGATAGTCAAATGTAAAGCCAGTTGGGGAAGTCTTTATTGGGTTTATCAGTAGCCAGGATAATACTGTAATACTATGCAATGATTTTCAGAATCAGAATCAAGTTCATTATTACTGTTGTATATGCTATGAAATTTGTTGTTGTGCCACAGCAGTACTGACATGAAAATGACTATATATTACAATATAAATAAACAGTACAAGAAAAAGCTATATAGAGGTAGTGTTCATGGACCATTCAGAAATCTGATGACAGAAGGGAAGAGGCTGTTTCTAAATCGTTCAGTGTGGGTCATCAGGCTTCTGTACCTCCTGCCTGATGGTAGTAATGAGAAGAGGGAATGTCCCGATGGTGAGAGCCTTTCGGATGACTGACACCTCTTCAAGATGTCCTTGATACTGGGGGAGGGATGTGCCCATGACAGAGCTGTTGAATCTACAACCCTCTGCAGACTTTTGCAATCTCTTGCCATTGAAGTCTCCAAAAGTAGACTGTAATTTAAGTAGTCAGAATGCTCCCCACTCTCCGTAGAAATTTCCAAGAGCCTTTTTGTCTTGCACTCAAATACCAATAAAGGCCAGCATCCTGCCTGTCTTTGTAATTCCTTGCTGAATCTGCATGATAACTTTTGTGATTCATGAACAGGATACCCACATCCTTCTAAATACCAACATTTTTATCTCTCACCATTTGAAAAAACTCCACTTTCCTTTTCCTCCCCATGGACAACAGTCCAAGTTATACTTTATCTGTTCCTGCTCTTTCACTCCAGTGTCAAAGCAGATAAGTAGAATTTCAGCATGTAACATCAAGAGAGCCAGAAATAAAGATCAGTGTGAGATAACCCAGATGACAAACACTCCTCAATGATTTTTGAGTCAGGTTAAAACATGATGGAGACCGTTGTCCTGCTTTTTAGAGCATTTGAAGTGATCTGCAGTTCTGTAACAAGCTCTTTTGAAGAGGGCTATGATTTGTTCAGATGATACAAGACAGCCAATTGATTGAAATGTTAGGACATAGCCATAACCTTCCTATACTTGGAAGATTGTCATGGGCTGAGCATGGTAGCATAGCGGACAGCACAATCGCTTTACAGCACCAGCGATCACTGATCAAGGTTTGATTCCTGCCACCGTCTGTAAGGAATTTGTATATTCTCCCCGTGGCCACAAGTTTCCTCTAGATGGTCCTATTTCCTCCCACATTCCAAGAGAATAATGGTCGGGGTTAGTGAGCTGTGAGCATGTTACTCTGGTGTTGGATGCATAGCAATATTTACAGAGTGATCCCAGTACAATCCTTAGTGGTGCAAGATGATATATTCCACTGTATGTTTTGAAATATATGTAATAAAAATAAAGCTAATCTTATACCATTGCATGTTGCCACTGTGGTAGAAGAGTCAATGGAGATCCATGAAAGCCCTGTTTTTCATAGAGCTGAGCCAGGCTTTGATTGAGCTGGATGCCTGCAGGGAGGAATGTGTTCTGATGCAGAGGTGATTTAAAAAGTCTGAAGATTCCATGTGTGATGTTACTGCAGCCCCGGACATGCTGATTTCAGCACAATGTGGCCAGCGTTTGGCAAGGGAGGCCAAGACGCACGAAGCAGAGATGCAGACGTGGAAGCTGCCCAGAGATAAGTGATCACTTCCTTCCTTTGAACGAGTCAGCAGTGATCTCTAAAGGTCCAGTGCCCACAGGAACTTGAAGTGAGGGTTGCGGAACAGAGTGCTGATAACGACAGTAAAATGAGAAGCATTTTGTTCTAAAAGCAGCTGGAAATCATTGCTCTGGGGTTTGTGAAAATGGGGAATATTTTTTAAACAATGTACAGTCATAATGTTAACTTTTGGAGTTATGATTGATAATTACAAGTACATGATAAAGATTAGCTTTTTTTAAATAAATTTTAGCTTTATTTATCACATGCACATGAAAACGTACAGTGAAATGAGTCTTTTCGCATCAAATCAAATTAGCAAGGATGGTGTTGGGCAGCCCACAAGTGTTGCCACACTTCCAGTGCCGACATAACATGCCTACTAACCCAACCCATACATCTTTGGAACGTGGGAGGAAAACAAAGTACCCAGAGGAAACCAACTTGGTCACAGGAAAAATGTACAAACACCTTACAGACAGCAGAGGGATTGAACCCTGATCACTGATGCTATCAAGCGTTTCCCTAACTGTTACGTTACTGTGCTGGCCATGATATGTACTATATTGATAGTCACTGTACGTATTGTGAGATTGGCATTTACTGTGAGCGGTCACATGTGAAGCCAGTTCAAAGAGTATTGATTTATCAGTATCCAGGATACACACTATAGTATCATTAAATAGTATTAACTACAGTACTATTAAAGGCTGGGGCAACATGGTAGCATAGTGGTTAGCACAGCACTTTACAGTGCCAGCGACCCGGGTTCAATTCCCGTCACTGCCTGTAAGGAGTTTGTACATTGTCCCCATGACCGTGTGGGTTTCCTCCGGGTGCTCTGGTCTCCTCCCACAGTCCAAAGATGTACCATTTGAGAGGTTAATTGGTCTTTGTAAATTGTCCCATAATTAGACTAGGATTAAATCAGGGGTGGCTGGGCAATGCGACTCAAAGGGCCAGAAGGACGACTCTGCGCTGCATCTCAATAAGTTAATTAATTAATTAATGTGTAAGGCAGCACTGCAGTTGAGAGGACTGGAAAATATTTTGCTATATTTATAGATGTCAACAGCATATAGCTTATTATTTGTCAGAATTCAGTTTATACAAAATAGATTATTGCCTCTGTTCAAAGGGAAAACGTAGTATATACCAAGCATGTATCATTTAAGAGCTCTGTGTATTGTGTGGCATGACTTTTGATACATTGTTGTATCACTCACTACATTTGGTTGAGTTGTTCTCTTTCAAATAAAGGACTTTCGGTTGCAAACTCTGTCTGTGTTGCTTGACTGAAAGAAAGATTTAACCAAAAGATACATACTTCAGATAGGAAAGTCAAATATGTACTGTATTGAACATTAAGGAGGTTAGTAAGCCTTGAGTGGACAGACATGTATCAAAATGAAAGCTTACAATATACGGAAGTGATACATTGTCACCCTTGGGCAAGGTGTAGCACCTGCTTAGGGCCTCGCCATGTGAAGCCATGGGAGCAGGTGGTGGATGTTCGTTGGAGCAACTGGTGCGTATCACAAGTCCTGGTTTTGCGACCACTGACGCCAGGCAGACAGTCTCTGAAGAGTATTGATAATGGCTGGGGTCACCCGTCTTGTAAAGACACTGCCCAGAAGAAGGCGGTAGAAAAATTTGCCAAGAACAATCACGATCATGGAAAGACCATGATCGCCCACGCCATACAACATGGCACATAGCAAACGAACAGTCTGCCTACTAAGGCTCAGTGGCACAAAACATAAGGATTAAATAAAAAGTAGTTTTTGAGCAGTTACCTAAGGAATTGGAGGTGACATGCAAATTTTCCTTTTTTTACTGTGAATTGCTGTGACCTGGAAACTGTTCTTTCAATAGATAATGGAACCAAATTTAATCCAAACATTCAAATAGAAATGGATAATATTATAATGCAGGGGAACGGGGTTAACTGAATAGACTACTAACAACTGGGTTGGGACATGATAGTCAGAATGGCTTCCTTCTGTGCCATATTGTTTTATAAATAATAAAGGCATCCGTTAGTCCTGCGAGACCATGGATCTGCGCCTGGAAAGTCTTCACTCTCAAGGGCACAGGCCTGGGCAAGGTTGTATGGAAGACCTGCAGTTGCCCATGCTGCAAGTCTTCCCTCTCCACGACACGGATGTTGTCCAAGGGAAGGGCAAGGGCTGATATGGCTTGGCACCGGTGTCATCGCAGAGCAATGTGTGATTAAGTGCCTTGCTCAAGGACACAACACACGGCCTCGGCTGGGGCTCGAACTCACGGCCTTCAGATCACTAGTCGAATCCTTTAACCACTTGGCCATGTGCCCACTATATTGTTCTATAGCTTCATGAATAAACATTAAATGCTGAAGGAAAGACTCCATGCTTGTATGGCAAGGGTTCCCAATCTTATATATGCCATGTAGCCTTAATATTAACTGTGTCTGTGGACCCCAGATTGGGAACCCCAATAGTTTAATTTCAGTGCTCGAGGCAGTTTGACAGTAACTAACTCCCATTATGTCACTCAAAGGATACCCAGAATGAACCTTAATGATGTTGGCTTTTTATCTTCTACCCCAAACACAGAGTGGCAGGGTGCCACATTTGTGATGGAGTAATGGCTAGTGTAACAAATCACAGTGTTTGGAAAATCAGGGTTCAATTCCCACTGCTGCCTGTAAGGAGTCCATATATTTGCCCTTGAGATCCTGTTGGAGGTGACAGCCATCTCCAACAGGATCCAGCCACCAAGCACATCTTTCCCTCCCCTCTATTTTCTACATTCCACAGGGATCGTACCCTACGCGACTCCCTTGCCCATTCGACCCTCCCCACTGATCGCCTTGTTGACACTTATCCTTGCAAACAAAACAAGTGCATCTCCTGCTCCTGCACCTCCTTCCTCACTACCATTCAGGGCCCCAAAACAATCCTTCCAGGTGAGCCAATGCTTCACCTGTGAGTCTGTTGGGGTCATCTATTGTATCTGGTGCTCCTGGGTGTGGCCTCTTGTATATTGGTGAGTCCTGATGTAGATTGGGAGACTGTTTCGCCGAGCACCTGTCTGCCAGAAAAAGCAGGATCACCCAGTGGCTATCTATTTTAATTCCACTTCCCATTCTTATTCTGACATGTCAATCCATGACCTCTTCTACTGTTATGATGAGGCCACACTCAGGTTGGAGGAGCAACATTTTATATTCCATCTGGGTAACCTCCAACCTGATTGCATGAACATCAATTTCTCAAACTTCTGCTAATGGCCCCCCTTTTCTATTCCCTATCCCCTTTTCCCTCTTTCACCTTATCTCCTTGACTGCCCATTGCCTCTTTTGGTGCTCCTCCCCCTTTTTCTTTCTTCCATGGCCTTCTGTCCTCTCCTATTAGATTCCCCCTTCTCCAGCCCTGTATCCCTTTCAAAATCAACTTCCCTGCTCTTTACTTTAACCCTCCCCCTCCCAATTTCACCTATCACCTCGTGTTTCTCCCTCCCCTCCCCCATCTTCTAACCCCGATTCCATATCTTTTTTTTTCCAGTCCTGCTGAAGGGTCTCGGCCCAAAATATCGTCTGTAATCTTGTCCATAGATGCTGCCTGGCCTGCTGAGTTCCACCAGCATTTTGTGTGTGTTGCTTGGATTTCCAGCATCTGCAGATTTTCTCTTGTTTGTACTAAGAAACGAATACCAATTTTGCTGAGTACATAGTGCTTAAAGGCATACTGTTTGCTTCTAAGTTTAACTGCTCCAACCAAACCAGCTGAAATGAGTTTTGCTGATGTTGTGAAAGTAATACAGGAACCTTTAGAACCAAAACCATTGTTGATTGCAGAATGCTTTCGACTTCATAAGCAGAATCAAACAGAAGGGGAGTCCATTTCAGCGGACATGGCTGAATTGAAGAGATTGTCTGAGTGTTGTCAGTTCAGTGATGGTCTTAATGATGCACTGAGAAATTGTTTAATTTATGGAATCTTACAAGAAAGCATTCAAAAACAGCTCCTATCTGAACCATAACTTACATTTAAAAGAGCAGTTGAAATTGCTGTATCCATGGAAATGACAGACAGAGATGAAATTGGGTTGCAGTCAGGAATGATTGTGAGCCTGAACAAAATTGTAATATCTAAACAGAAACTGGCCTGGCCAAACAAATTGTGTAATCATTGTGGCAGTGGCTTATATACACCAGACCAATGCAGATTTACAGGTGAAACTTGCACAAAATGCAACAAAGTTGGACACATACAAAGAGCATATCAGTCAAATAAATTGGGTGCATAGAGAAGAAGCTAAAAAGTCAAGTTGCAGATTTAAAAAGAGCACTAATCTGCATGCTGCTGATGAAAATCAGATAATGATCAGAGAAACAAAGGACTGAATAGCCTTAAGACTTACAATGTGAAAACTAACAACAGAAAATAACATATAACCATATAACCGTATAACAATTACAGCACAGAAACAGGCCATCTCAGCCCTTCTAGTCCATGCCGAACTCTTACTTTCACCTAGTCCCACCGATCTGCACTCAGACCATAACCCTCCATTCCTTTCCTGTCCATATAACCATCCAATTTAACTTTAAATGACAACATTGAACCTGCCTCATCCACTTCTGCTAGAAGCTCATTCCACACAGCTACCACTCTCTGAGTAAAGAAGTTCACCCTCATGTTACCCCTAAGCTTTTGCACTTTAACCCTCAACATGTCCTCTTGTTTGCCTCTTCCCCACTCTCAATGGAAAAAGCCTATCCACGTCAACTCTATCTATCCCCTCATAATTTTAAATACCTCTATCAAGTCCCCCCTCAACCTTCTACACTCCAAAGAATAAAGACCCAACTTGTTCAACCTTCCTCTGTAACTTAGGTGATGAAACCCAGGTAACATTCTAGTAAATCTTCTCTATACTCTCTCAATTTTGTTGACATCTTTCCTATAATTCGGTGACCAGAACTGTACACAATACTCCAAATCATATCAAGTTAAGAAGTGAATGTCAAATTAATAAAAACGGAATTGGACACTGGCTCAACTGTTCAGTCATTCCACAAAATTAGTTTGAATAGCAATTCAAGAATACTGAACTGAAACTCACAGATATCCAATAAGAGCTTATACTGGAGAAAAAGATAACTCCTGTGGGAATGAAATTCGTATAATTGAAATGCAACAAGCCACATTGGGCTTGAATGTGGTAAAAACAAAAGGGCCTGCATTGTGGAGTTGTGATTGCCTGAGACAATTACAACTTGATTGGCGATCCATCCTCTATTTGCATGCCACATCCCTGCAAAGAGTCGACTGAATGCGAATTAAGGAAGGTACTGGATGACGCCACAGCAGTGTTCAAGGATGGCATTGGAAAGCACAAACATATCAAATAGTGTTAAATGAAAATACCACACCCATGTTATGCATAGTCTATCCAGTTCCTTATACCATCTGTGGATAAGTAGCCAGTGAGCTAAGTCACATGGAGGCTGAAGGAATCCTTTCCAAGGTTAAATGGAGTCCATGGGCAATGGCAGTGGTCGCAATAGCCAAGAAGAATGGGTCTGTCAGGATCTGTGATGATTTTAAGGTCACCATCAACCGAGTACTGAAAGAAAATCCAGAGAGAAAAGCCAAGGAAAGGAGAAGAAAAGTGTCCAGAGCTATCAGAACCACTTCCTACAGTCTCAGAGTCAACTCCGACAAACCCCAGAACCTGAGATTGTTTTCATAGCCATAAGCCTCACCTGAGAAGAAGAGTGACCTCCCTTGTCAGGAAAGACGTTGTCCCACAAGAGTGAAAAATCCTCCACAGTGATTAAATCTTTAGGCCTGAAAGGCACATTTTAAAATTTACTATGTTGTGGAATCTATATCGTAGCTGTATTATATTGTATAAATTATATATACACACACTTATACTTTATTGTCGCCAAACAATTGATACTAGAACGTACAATCATCACAGCGATATTTGATTCTGCGCTTCCCGCACCCTGGATTACAAATATTAAATATTAAAAATAGTAAAAATTAGTAAATATTAAAAATTTAAATTATAGATCATAAATAGAAAATAGAAAAATGGAAAGTAAGGTAGTGCAAAAAAACCAAGAGGCAGGTCCGGATATTTGGAGGGTACGGCCCAGATCCGGGCCAGGATCCGTTCAGCAGTCTTACTACAGTTGGAAAGAAGCTGTTCCCAAATCTGTCTGTATGAGTTTTCAAGCTCCTGAGCCTTCTCCTAGAGGGAAGAGAGACGAAAAGTGTGTTGGCTGGGTGGGTCGTGTCCTTGATTATCCTGGCAGAACTGCTCTGACAGCGTGTATATATACACACAACATGTATGTAAGTTGAGAGGCTTTCCATATTGAGTTAGAGCTTATAGCCAAGCAGGGAGGAGTGTTGTGTATTCAATATATCAGTAATACCTAAGGGGTGTATGGGGAGTCAGGGAGGGGTAGCACCTCTGGTGGGGGAACATGTCGCGTCCTTTTCAAGGTGGTTAGTCCACCTTTGGTCCCCACCTGGCACTCAGTTCTCACCTGTGGCTCCCAGTAGCTCCCCGACAGCGGCCACATCCTGGGCAACGGCTTCGACAAGCCGGCTAAACCAAGTGAGGGTAGCCGCCAGGTCTCAAACCCTCGGTGAGATAGGGAGTTGTCTATCCCAGTTTGTGAAGACAGACTCTGGCAGATTGAGCGGACGAGACCAATGGAAGGTCCAACGGTCAAGAAGGTGGTCTCTGCAAGCGTCGTGGAACATGTAGAGCAGGACAAGACACAGAAGACATCCTGGTCATCCACTGCACCTAGTCCCATCTCCAGCCATCTCGACTCTGTCTTGCCACTGGATCCAGATGGGAATTGGGAAGACAGAGTGAGGCTGACGCTGCGCAACTCTCCCTCACTTAAATCCAAATCACACGCTAGTCTCAACATCATCATAATGGTGTTGAGGTCCTCATCAACATTGACGATGGACGAACACGGAAAATACCTAAGTAATATTGTATATATGCAGAATATTGTTTGATTAAGCATTCTTTGTTGTTTAAGTAATTCATTATGGTTATCCATATGAAGTACAGGAATAACATACATCATCACGCCACCACGCCATCCGTGCATGCCTCGCTTCAAGTAAAAACAGCGTACACGCGATTATCTCTTGTTTTCCTTCTGATTAGTTCTAACATTTTGGCATGTTATGCTTTTAAGCATAATAATAATGTACGTAGATTTTGAGACTAAGTCTCCACCTTATTGTACAAGTGACCCGTTCAAGCGTCTGATAACAGTGGGGCAGAAGCTGTCCTTGGGCCTGGTGGTACGTGCTTTTGTAACTCCGGCCTGATGTGAGAGGGGAAAAGAGAGAATGTTCAAGTTGGGCGATTATGCTGACTGCTTTATTGAGGTAGTGAGAAGTATCGACAGTCATGGGGGGGGGGGGTTTGGTTCCTGTGATGTGCTGAACTGTAACCACAACTCTCTGCAGTTTTTGCAGTCATGTGCAAAACAATGATCATACCGAGGCACCCAGACAGACTGCTTTCTATTTCAATTCCAAAATAAATTATCACATCATCACAACACTGTGGTTAAGGGCAGCTGTTATGTTCAAATCGGCTGCAGCAGTTCCTACATTACACTAATGACTACAGTACAAAAGTATTCTAATGGTTTCAAAATGCTTTCCACAAGGGAAAAGAAAAGAACTGTATAAATGCATGTTTTTCATCCCTCTTTCTATAACCTATTAACAACTTCTATAATCAGTTCATTACTTAACAGTATGACGAATATTGCCTCCTGAATCTTTTTGAAATGCTTTATGTCAAAAGGAAAAAGTAGTCTTATAGCTTCTTACTCCTGATATTCCTGAGTAAAAGAGACACTGTGAAGCTTTTGTATTACTAGCAGAGATCAATGATATGCCCATTATGTGTTTTGTAATATCTGTGATTTTATAAGCAAAGGCACAGCTTACAGAGAGCACTCGAAAAGAGGTACAGAAAATACAGGCACATATCCCATAATTTTGTTTCTCTTCTGGTTCAATTGCAATATTCATGGTTTGCCACTGGGTGGCAGACTATACTGCAAGAAGTATTCAGAAACCACAGGTATTCGTATAATGAGTTGGAGAGTTATCAAAGTACAGAATTGCTTGGCGTAGTGTTCGCCATATTCCACCTTGAAGTTTAGAACATAAGACCATAAGACACAGGAGTAGAATGAGCCATTCAGCCCATCAAGCCTGCTCAACCATTCAATTGTGGCTGAAGTATTTCCCCTCTCAATTCCATTATCCTGCCATCTCCCCAAAACTTTTGACGCCTATTGAAACTTCAATTCTTGTCTTGTATTACTTGTATTCTTTCACAATTAGGGCAAGCAGCAACAGAAAATTATGTTAAATTTAAATGGTAAAATTGATAACTGGCGTCATTCCGGGTGGTTGGTGGTTAAGTGAATTGTCTTCATCCCTCTATCATAGCAAGTGCAGTAAGATTCTTTAGACACGTAGAAAACCTACAGCACAATACACTTTGATTGCACTTCACTGCATATGTATGACCAGAACACCATAAGATATAGGAGAAGCATTAGGCTATTTGGCCCATCAATTCTGTTCCACTATTACATCATAGCTGTTCCACTTCCCTCTCAGCCCCCATCTCCTGCCTTCTGCTTGTATCCCTGACTAATCACGAATCTATCAGCTTCTGCCTTAAATACACCAAATAACTTGGCCTCCACAGTTGCCTAAGGCAACAAATTCCACAGATTCACTTCCCTCTGGCTAAAGAAATTCCTCCTCATCCCTGTTCTAAAAGGACGTCCCACTATTCTGAGGCTGTGCCCTCTGTTGTTAGACACCCCCACCACAGGAAACATCCTCTCCACATTCACTCAATTGAAGCCTTTCAAAATTCGATAGGTTTCAATTAAGTCGCCCATCATTCTTCTGAATTCCAGTGAGTAGGGGCTCAGAGCCATCAAATGCTCCTCGTATGACAAGCTTTTCAATCCTGCAATAATTTTCAAGAACCTCCTTTGAAACCTCGTCAATGTTAGCACATCCTTTCTTAGATAAAGGGCCCAAAACTGCTCACAATACTCCAAGTAAGGCCTCACCAGTGCTTTATAAACCTTCAACATTACATCCTTGCTTTTATATTCCAGTCCTCTTGAAATGAATGCTAACATCATATTTACCTTCCTCACCACAGACTCAACCTGCAAATTAACCTTTAAGGAATCCTGCACAAGGACTCCCAAGTCCCTTTGCACCTCAGATTTTTGAATTTTCTCTCCATTTAGAAAATAGTCAACCATTTCATTACTTCTACCAAAGTGCATGACCATACAATTTCCGACACTGTATTCCATCTGCCACTTCTTCGTCCATCCTCCTAATCTGTCTAAGTCCTTCTGTAGCCTCTCTACTTCCTCAAAACTACCTGTCCCTCCACCTATCTTCATATCATCTGCAAACTTTGCAACAAAGCTATCAATTCCATCATCCAAGTCGTTGACATATAACTTAAAAAGAAGCATTATATGTCAGACACCTGTAGAACACCATAGTCACTGGCAGCCAACCAGTAAAGGCTCCCTTTATTCCCACTCATTGCCTCCTGCCAATCAGCCAATGCTTTAGCTATACTAGTATCTTTCCTGTAATACCAAGGGCTCTTAAGTTGTTTGGCAGCTTCATGTGTGGCACCTTGTCAAAGGCCTTCTGAAAATCCAAGTATACAGCATCCACTGATTCTCTTTTGTCTATCCTGCTTGTTATTTCTTCAAAGAATTTCAAAAGGTTTGTCAGGCAGGATTTTCCTTTAAGGAAACAATGCTGACCACAGCCTGTTTTATCATGTGCCTCCAAGTAACCCAAAACCACATCCTTAACAATCAACTCCAACATCTTCTCAACCACTGAGGTCAGACTAACTGGCCTATAGTTTCCTTCCTTCTGCCTCTCTCCCTTCTTGAAGAGTGAAGTGACATTTGCAATTTTCCATTCCCCCTCAACCATTCCAGAATTCAGTGATTCTTGAAAACTCACTACTAATGCCTCCACTAATTTCTTCAGCCACCTCTTTCAGAACCCCGTCTGGTCCAGGTGACTTACCAACCTTCAGACCTTTTAGTTTCCCAAGAACCTTCTTCATAGTTATAGCAACTTCACATACACTTCTGCTCCGTGACAATCTCAAGTATTGCTAGCGACTACAGTGAAGACTGATGCAAAATACCTATTTAGTTCATCTACCATTTCCTTGTCCCCCATTATTACCTCTCCAGCAGTCTGATATCTACTCTCGCCTCTCTTTAACACTTTATGTATCTGATGCAACGCATTCTTGACCCTGGCAACCAGGAGGCAACATACCATCATATGCGGGCAACATATCACACCCACGGAATCCAGTCTCTGATCCTCTGACTGTGGAAGCTCCTGTCACCACTGCAGTCCTTTTCAGCTCCTTTCCCTTCTGAGCCTCAGCACCAGACTCAGTGCCAAAGACCTGCTCACTGCAGCTCCCCTGATAGGCCGTCCCCCTCAACAGTATCCAAAGTAGTCTACTTATTATTGAGGGGAACAACCAAAGGGGTACCCTGCACTGGCTCCCATTTCCCTTCCTTCTTGTGACAGTCACCCAGTTACCTTCCTCCTGCAATCTAGGGGTGATTACCTCCTGTAGCTCCAATCTATCACCTACTCATTCTCCCGTATGAGCTGAAGGACATTGAGTTGCAGCTCCAGTTCCTTAATGCTTTATCCCAGGAGCTGGCATCTCGGTGCACCTGGTGCGGATATGGTAATCCGGGAGTCTAGAGGTCTCTCAGAATTCCCACATCTCACGCGCAGAACAAATAATCGCCCCGGAACCATTCTTACTGCACTACTATGCTCTAACAGATGAGGAATGAAGAACTATGAAGAAAAAGAGAAACTTACCAGATACTTTACCTAAGCCTGGTGATCCAAGGCCGCTCCAAACACTGGCCCTCTCACAAGAATGGCCACTCTTCCTGCATTTGCATTATTTGTATTCGCCCTTTCTAATGAATCCCGTTCAGCGATTGGTCGCAGACCAACTCCGAAAAGTGCTGCGAAGTTCTGCCTTTTTAATCTTGAGCGTGAACCTGATTAAAAACGTAGCTCTCTTCGCGCATTTATATCTGGAGCCCTATGTTATCAATAAAGATCTGTGCTTTCTCTGTTCTGCATATTGTACTGTGCAAAAGTCCTAGGCGCATTTATAAACCTAGGGTGCCTAAGACTTTTGCACCGTACTGTATTTGTCAACTTAGAGCGGAAAGCGAATTTGCAAATCTGGCAGGAGCAAAGAATGTTGGGAATGGTGAGGGTGGAGCACCGTGGGAGGGGTGTGGGACAGGGGGCAGAGAACCAGTGCTGGGGCAGAGGGTAACACTGGTACAGACACACCCAGCCCTGAGACAGCAGGCTAGGTTATTTGATTCCAGACAATTGGTTTATTGATCATCGCAGAATGTGTTTCTGGTGCTTCTTGCTCCCTCCCCTCTCCCTTCCCCTTGTCCCAACCATGATTGCACTTTCCCTGCCCCCTTCCCACAATCAATGCAAAATAGAGACCCATATCAGAGGACGCATCCTCAGAATAGAAGGGCATCCTTTTAGAACAGAGGTGAGGAATAATTTCTTTAGCTCAGGAGTGATGACTGTGGACTTGGATATATTTAAGGCAGAGATTGATGGATTCATGAGTAGTCAGAGCATGAAGGGTTATGAGGGAGAAGGCTGAGAGGGAAATGGATCACTCATGACAGAGCAGACCTGATGGGCCGAACAGCCTAATTCTGCTCCTATATCTTATGGTCTTATCAGAATTCCCGCAAAACACTGGTAGCTTAGCTGAGCATATCACAACGCGTAACATTCTCAAACCTAGGACACTGTGATTAGCGCTAATTGGGCATCCGCTTAAATAAGACAAGTAACATGGAATCCCCAAGCCTATCAAAATAAACAAGTCTAAACAGAAAGCACCAGGAGACTTCAGTACACAGAGCATGTCATTTGAGAAAAACACAAGGAACTCTAAACAACTAGCATCTCTTATTAGACGACAATTGACCAATACAGGTGGACTAAAAACCTCGGAGCCCAATGCTCTCCGGCGCCCCACACAGGCCAGAAGAGCTCATTACACAACATCTCAAAGATGGTGGGGTGGAAGTAAGTGATGTCCTCGTACACCGGAAGACTGGGACAGTCATAAAATTCTTTGGGAAGGGTGCTGGGGTGGTGGAATCCTTTCCCATTGTGCAGATGGTGATGTTCAATTACAGTGGCAGCCAGGGAAGGTGCCTGGAATTCTAGACACAGCTTACACGGTGGAAATCACCTGTAAGTCAAATTGTTTGCTGTAAGGACTTTGGTATCAGATAGGGATGAAGATGAGCTCCTTCCCACAGTCTTCCTTGCTGCACACAGCAGCACAAATGTTGGTGCTCTAGCAGCCAAATCTCACTCTTCAACCTTGGAGACACAAATGCAACAGCAAAATAAGACACACATTGTGAAAGGAGGAAGAAGTGTTACATTGCCCAGAGAGAGAGAGCGAGCTTTGAGAGACCTCTGTCACATATGCCAATTAACGAATTTCCCCCGGGATCAATAAAGTATGACTATGACTATGACTATGACTAAAAAATTCTTCCACATCGTGGAATCAGGGGATAAACACACCAAGGTGCAGGGCCTTATCTTCTCCATCCTATTGTCACAAACAGAAGCTTTATTAAAACATCAGAATAAAAATTTAATTACGTTTTCAAAGTTCAATATTCAAAGTAAATTCATTATCAGAGTATGTGTAAATCACCACATACGACCTTGGGATTCATTTTCTTCCAGGCATTTATAAGAAAATAAAATACAATAGAACTTATGAAAACTACATAATGAAGGAAGACATACAATCAGTTTTGAAGGTCCTTTAAGCATGAGTGGATTTATATCAAATGCAAAATCAATTGCAGAATGTGCTTGCGATTCTATTGCACTCAAAGCACATAGTAAGATTTTTAATTGCTCTTGTGCACAGAGCACATAGTGAACCCATGGGTGATGTCAAACCCTATGCAATACCTAATTGCTGATTAATCAGTGAAACTAAATGAAGGAACTATAATTAATCCCTGATGTGTTCCACACACAGGAAAGCTGGTTTTCACATTAGGGAAATTGAAGAGGATTATATCCATGATTCAGACAGCAGGGAGACCTTTCTGTTGCAGCTTGGGTGTATTGCCTTTCTTGTAGTTGGTCACAGCGATGGCATCTGTGAGATCCCTGGCATGTTAGGAAATGTCCGGTGTACATTCCATCCACTCCAAAGCTGAGCTCAAACCAAAATTGGTGTTAGATCCGGGATTTTGAGGCTTCTGTGAGGGAAGGCGAAAAGCTGTAGGTAGCTTTTTTTTCAGTTTGTTTATTGTTTCCTTCTTTATAATTGCACAGTTAGAGTAGAAGGGTTGCCAGAGAGGATTGTTGAATGCTCCTCTTGCAGGATGTTGGAAAACAGGGAGATCTCTGGTGACCCTGACGACTTCAACTGCAAGAAGTTCATCCAGCTGCCACTCCTAACAATCCGCGTTAAGGAGTTGGAGCTGGAACTGGATGAATTCCGGATCATTCGGAAGACTTGGGGGAGGGGGTGTTGATAGAGAGGACATATAGGGAGGCGGGAGGAAAAGATGGCAGTGCGACGCAGCGCATGCAGCTCTTCGGTGAAATGATATCGTATCTGTTAAATAGGGGCCGTGGACAATTCTGATTTGATGGAAACAGACGTGAAAAGCAGGGGAACATCTGGAGAAATTTCTGAAATGCCTGGTTTCGCTGCCATTGTTACTGCGCGAGCGAGAATCTCTGGAGGGAAGGCCCCAAAATACTCGGCTTTGCCTGCTGCTGGCAACCGAGGCTGAGGTTGAAGTGTTCAGATAGAGATGGTGCTCGGTACTCGGTGTCGGAGGGCTGATCAGAGCTCGAAGTTTTTGGACGACTCAGAGTCGGACTGTGGTCAGGCATGGCAGGGAGAGTTTTCTTCCTTCTCCCGTCTGCATGAGGTGTGGGACTTTTGAGAGACTTTGGACTTTTTTACTGTGCCATGGCCTGTTCTTCATCAAGTTATGGTATTGTTTGCATGGTTGTAACTATATGTTATAATTATGTGGTTTTGTTAGTTTTTTAGTCTTGGTCTGTCCTGTGTTTCTGTGATATCACACCGGAGGAATATTGTATCATTTCTTAATGCATGCATTACTAAACGACAATAAAAGAGAACTGCGTGTCCTCATAATCTAATCTAATCTAATCTAAATTTACACACAGGAAACTGAGTGACAGCCAGCAGGGTGAAAGGGGTTAGACAGCCAGTGCAGAGTCCCCCTGTGGCCATCCCCTCATCCCCTCAGCAACAGGTACACTACTTTGGATATTGTTCGGGGGGGGGGGGGGTGACCTAGCAGAGGAAAGTCACAGTGGTTAGATCTCTAGCACTGAGTCCAGTTTTGTGGGAAGAGGGTAAAAGACACAAGATGTGGTGATAGGGGATTCGCTATTTAGGGGAATAGAAAGGAGCTTCTGTGAACAAGAATGAGATCCCTGGATGGTATGTCCACATCGGTACCATGGACAAGGTTCAAAGTGAGTTCAGGGATTTAGGTGCTAAGTTAAAGGACAGATTCTCCAGGGTTGTGATCTTAGGTTTGTTACCTATGCCATGTGCTAGTGAGGTCAGAAACAGGAAGATCATACAGTTTAACACCTGGTTAAGGATTCGGTGTAGGAGGGAGGGCTTCAGATTTTTGGATCATTGATCAATGGTGGGACCTATACAGAAGGAACAGTTTGCACCTAAACTGGAAGTGGACTAATATCCTAGTGGAAATGTTCGCTAGTACTGAAAAGGTGTGTTTAAACTAGAGTTGCAGGGGAATGGGAACTAGAACTAGAATAGATAGTGGAGAGGTTGTGGAGACGTATGTTGTTAAGACCCCAGACAAAGTCAGGAATCAAAGGGTTGAACATGGTGCAACAAATGTCCTGAGGTGCGTATATCTCAATGCAAGGAAAAGCAGATGAGCTCGGAGCATTGGATCAAAACCTGGAATTATGATATTGTAGCCATCAGTGAGACTTGGTTGCAGGAGGAGCAGTACTGGCAGCTCAATATTTTGAGGTTCCGTTGTTTTAGATGTGATAGAGCAGGGAGGGATTGAAAGGGGAGAGGTTGGCATTCCTAATCAGAGAAACTATCATGGCAGTGCTCATTCAGGACAGACTGGAGAACTTGTCTTGTGAGGCTTTATGGGTGGAAATGAAGACTAAGAAAGGTATGACCACATTAATGGGGCTATATTATAGAACACTCGACAGTCCACGGGATTTAGAGGAACAAATCTGTAGAGAGATTGCAAACTCTTGCAAGAAACATAAGGTTGTGATAGTAGGTAATTTTAACTTTCCATATATTGACCGCAACCTCCCTACTGTAAAAAGGATAGAGTTTGTCAAATGTATTCGGGAAAGTTTCCTTAATCAGTGCATAGAAGACCCAACAAAAGAGTGTGCAATACTTGATCTCCAATTAGGGAATGAAACAGCGCAGGTGACAGAAATTTGTGCAGGGGAACACTTTGCATCTAATGATCATAATGCCATTAGTTTCAAGGCAATTATGGAAATGGATAGGTCTGCACCTCGGGTTGAGATTCTGAGTTGGAGAAAGGCCAATTTTGAAGGCATCAGAAAGGATCTGGCCAAGTGAGGATTAGGACATGCTATTTTCTGGCAAAGGTGTACTTGGCAAGTGGGAGGCCTTCAAACATGAAAACAAAGCTTGTATGGGCCTGTCAGAATAAAAGGCAAAGGTAACAAGTTTGGGGATCCTTGGTTTTCAAGGGATAGTGAGGCCTGGCTGAGAAAAAGAAAAAGGAGGTGCATGGCAAGTAGGAACAAATGAGGTCCTCGAAGAGTTTGAGAATCAAAAGAGAATGCTTAAGAAAGAAATCAAGAGGACTAAAAGATGACATGAGGTTGCTCTTGCAGACAAGGTGAATGAGAATCCTAAGGGCTTCTACAGATATATTAAGAACAAAAGGATTTCAAGGGGCAATGCTGGTTCTCTGGAAGATCAAAATGGTTATTTTATCCATGGAGCCAAAAGACATGAGGGAGATATTATATCAGGGTGGACAAATCCCCAGGACTCGACGATGCGTTCCCTCGGACCCTGTGGGAGGCCAATGCAGAAATTACAGGAGCCGTAGCAGAGATGCTGTATTTAAATCATCCTTAGCAACAGGTGAGGTACTGGAGGATTGGAGGATAGCTAATAGTGTTCTGCAATTTAAGGAAGGTCCTAAGAATAAACCAAGGAATTATAGGCCGGTGAGTCTGACATCAGTAGTGGGCAAGTTATTGGAAGGTATTCTGAGAGACCAGATAAATGAATGAGTATTTAGATAGACAAGGGTAGATTAGGGATTGGCAGTATGGCTTTGTGCATGGTAGGTCATGTCTAACCAATCTTAAAGAGTCATCTACCTACAGGGAAGTTGATAAAGGCAAGGCAGTGGATGTTGACTACATGGACTTCAGCAAGGCATATGACAAGGTCCTGCAAGGGAGTTTGCTCAAGAAGGTTCAGTCACTCAGCATTCAGGATGAGACAGTAAATTGAATTAGACTTTGGCTTCATGGGGATGTAGTAGACAGTGAGGAAGACTATCAAAGCTTGCAGCAGGATCTGGACCAGCTGGAAAAATAGGCAGAAAAATGGCAGATGGAACTTAATGCAGACCAACCAGGGTAGGTCTTACACAGTAAGCGGTAGGACACTGAGAAGTATGGTAGAACAAAGGGATCTGGTAATACCGGCCCATAATCCATTGAAAGTTAGGCTACAGGTAGATAAGGTCGTTAAGAAAGCTCTTGGCACGTTGGCCTTCATAGATCAAAGTATTGAGTACAGGAGTTGGGATGTTATGTTGAAGTTGTGTAAGATGTTAGTGAGGCCTAATTTGGATTATTGTGCACAATTTTGGTCTCTTACCTACAGGAAAGATGTAAACAAGGTTGAAAGGCTACAGAGAAAACTTACAAGTATGATGCTGGAACAGGAGGACCTGAATTATAAGAAAAAATTGAATAGGTTAGAACTTTATTCCCTAAAATGTAGAAGACTGAGAGGAGATTTGATAGAGGTAAACAAAATTGTGAGGGATATAGATACTGAGGTTGGGTGAGACTACAACTAGAGGCCATAGCTTAAGGGTGAAAGGTGAAATGTTTAAGAGAAATGTGATGGGAAGTGTCTCCACTCAGAGAGTGGTGAGAGTGTGGAATGAACTCCCAGCACAAGTGTGAATGTAATTTTGATTTCAACGTTCAAGAGAAGTTTGGATAGGCACAAGGATGGGAGGGGTATGGATGCAGGTCGATGGGACTAGCCAGTTTAAATGGTTTAGCACAGACTGGAAGGGCCAAAGGGCCTGCTTATGAGCTGTGAGCTGCCTATGACTCTCAGTTCAGTGAATAACAATATGTACGTGATGTTTGCATAGGTAGAAACACAGAAAACCTACAGCACAATACAGGCCCTTTGGCACACAATGCTGTGCCGAACATTGTACTTACTTGGAAATTACCTAAGGTTACCGATAGCCCTCTATTTCTCTAGCTCCAAACTTAATTACATCACCGGCACTGCAACTGCTACGTTACTGCGCTATTTATAGATTTGGACTGACACTCTGGTTTCTAAACTCAAGAGAGTATAGGCTCTAACTGCTTATTCTCTCTTTACAGGACTAACTTCCTTCTCCATGCCAGAACCAAGCCTATGCACCTTCACTATATTTGCTCAGCTAAGTGAAGAAGGATGTAACTGTGCTACAGGCAACTGTGAACCCAGAGTCCACCTTTACTTCCTTATGGTAAATGACACACCTAGGCTGTCAGAAGGGCAGATCCAAGTGCAGTTGATGAATCCTGTCATCCTGAGAGACTGTGGCAGAACCAGCTCCGCAATTCACTTGAATCATAAAAAGTTTTTTATTTGACTATAAAACACTTCGATGTGTCCCATCACCTATAGAGTCAAGTTATTTCTTTCTGTAAGTGACACTGTGATCATGTTTCATGCCGCAGAATGCTGCTGGCTTTTGGTTTGTGACTGTATACGCAGCAAAATATATTGTCCCAATGCATTGAGGAAATTTTGCAACATGGTCAAGTAGTGTTTTGTCAAGTGTTGAGACACAGTTTTTCAACTTCAGTTGCTGGCTTCCTATGTGGTTTCTTTTCTAGAGCACAGAAATGTTCTTGCATTTGAGCCATCGTTAATCCTCTAGCTGCTAAGCGCAGTTTATGTCATTGTTATTTAGATGTTGGGTTTAATGAAACTACCTATAGAGTGCTAGTTAGTTTTAAGAGTACCTTGGAATTTCCTGAACTCATGAGAGGCTCCTTATAAATGCAAGTTAGTTATCCTATAATTTTGAGTGTATCATGAGGGCTATAAGGAGAGCTGATAAATTAGAAGATATATTTTAAATAATTAGCCGAAGCGTTGGGATGTAACAAGAAGTTACTTCATTACATGTTATGATCTTAAGCGTACAACCAGATTGTATATTGGAAAAAAGAACTTTGACAGTGACCAATTCAGACTTCGGAAGTTTTGAGAGGAGTGGATTTCACTCAGGTCCACCCCTCAAGTAGAAAAGCCAGCAGCAAGTCACTACAGCGTCCCGCTTGGTGGTGCAATAATATCAGCGCCGGACTCCGGAGCGAAGGTTCCCGAGTTCGAATCCAAGTTGGGTTGAGCGTCGAGCTAGCAACTTGGCCTCGTTAAAAACAAGAATAGCTTGCTATGGAAACACCGTCATGACGGTGCCCCGATAACTCCACTGCCGAGTTAAGGGCTATTCTAAGTCACTACAGCCAACTACTCGAGTAGCTCTTCAAGGCTTCAGCAAAAGAAAAGAAAAGCTCTAGGTTGAGTTATTTTTTCCTTCCCTTCCTTATGTTGGCTCAGCTAGGACAGTAGAGATGCCAGACAGTATAGCTAAATGTCCCTCCTGCGGGATGTGGGAAGGCAGGGAGACCTTCAGTGTCCCTGACGACTACAACTGCAAGAAGTGCATCCAGCTACAGCTTCTGACGATCCGCGTGAGGGAGTTGGAGCTGGAACGAGATAATCTCCTTTCGGAAGACTGAGAGGGTGATAGTTAGGACACAAAAAGAGGTAGTTACATCCATGATGCAGGACACAGGGGTCTGGGTGACAGTCAGGAAAGGGAAAGGCATTAAGGAGTCAGTGCAGAGTACTCTTGTGGCCACCCAACTCAACAATAGATCAATCACTTTGGAGTCAAGGTCCAGGATATTTCAGATCAAGTCATCAGCATTCTTAAGTGGGAGGGTAAACAGCCAGAAGTCATGGTTCATGTGTCTACCAATGACATGTGTAGGATGAGTGACGAGGTTCTGCATTGGAAATTCAGGGTGTTAGGTGCTATGTTAAAGGACAGGACCTCCAGGGTTGTAACCTCAGAGTTGCTACTCTTGGTACATGCCAGTGAGGCCAGAAATAGGAAGAGTATATAGTTTAACATGTGGTTAAGGAATTGGTGTAGGAGGGAGAGTTTAAGATTTTTGGATCATTGGGCTCTCTTCCAGGAAAGGTGGGACCTGTACAGGTGGGATGGTTTGCACCTGAACTGGATGGGGTCTAATATCCTAGTGGGAAGGTTTGTTAATGCAGCACGGTGGAGTTTAAAGTAAAGTTGCAGGGAGTTGGGAACCAGAGTGCAAAAAGAGTTAGTGGAGAGGTTGTGGAGGCAGATGTTGGTAAGATCTCAGACAAAGTTAGGAATCAAAAGGTTGAGCATGGTGCAACTAGTGTCCTATATTTCAATGCAAGAAGTAATGTAGGAAAGATGGATAATAGTGCTGAAGATGAGGTAGCTGGTTTACAAGGAGAGGTAATATGTGATGAGGAGAGGCTGCTGATAGGGCAAAATTGCAGTCAACAGGATGAGTTGCAATGTAAAAGGTGGACATAATCGAAAAGGGTGAATTCAGGACTGAAAGTGTTATATTTGAATGTGTGCAGTGTATGGAATAAGGTAGATGAACTTGCAGCACAGGTACAGATTGGCAGGTATGATGCTGTTGGGATCATGGAATCATGGCTGAAAGAAGATTATAGCTGGGAGCATAATGTCCAAGAATACACATTGTATTGGAAGGACAGGCAGGAAGGCAGAGGTGCGGCATTGCTCTGTTGGTAAAAAATTAAATTAAATCATTAGAAAGAGGAGACATAGCATCAAAAGATGTTGAATAATTGTTGATAGAGCTAAGGAACTGCAAGGTTAAAAAGACCCTGATGGGAGTCGTATACAGACTCCCAAACAGTAGTAAGGATATGATCTACAAATTACAATGGGAGATAGAAAATGGATGCCAAAAGTGCAATGTTACAATAGTCATGGGAGATTTCAATATGCAGGTAGATTCTGAAAATCAGGTTGGTTCTGGATTCCAGGAGGGGGGATTTCTAGAGTGCCTCTGAGATGGCTTTTTACAGCACCTCCTGGTTGAGCCCACTGGAGGATCAGCTATTCTGGTCTGGGTGTTGTGCAATGAACTGGAATAGATTAAAGGGTTTAAGGTTTGGGGAAAGTGATCATAATATGATCGAATTCACCCTGAAATATGAGAAGGAGAATTTAAAGACAGGTGTATCAGTATTACTACAATGGAGTAAAGGGAATTACAGAGGCATGAGAGAGGAGCTGGCCAGGATTGACTGGAAAAGAACACCAGCAGGGATGATGGCAGAGCGGAAATGGCTGGAATTTCTGGAAGCAATTCAGAAGGCACAGGACATAAACATCCCAAATAGGAAGAAGCGTTCTAAAGGAAAGATAACCGTGGCTAACGTGAGAAGTCAAAGCCAACATAAAAGCCAAAGAGAGGACATATAATAGAGCAAAAATTAGTGGGCAGTTAGGGGATTGGGAAGCTTTTAAAAACCAACTGAAGGCAACTAAAAAAGTCAATAAGAAGGTAAAGATGAAATATGAAAGTAAGCTAGCCAATAATATTAAAGAGGATACCAAAAGTTTCTTCAGATACATAAAGTGTAAGAGAGGAGAGAGTGGATGTTGGACTACTGGAAAATGATGCTGGAGAGGTAGTAATGGGGAACAACGAAATGGCGGATGAACTAAATGTGCATTTTTTATCAGTCTTCATTCTGGAAGACACCAGCAATATGGTGGAAGTTCCAGGTGTCAGGGGTCATGAGGTGTGCAAAATTATCATTACTACACAAAAGGTTCTTGGGAAATTGAAAGGTCTGAAGGTCACCTGGACCAGATAACGTACACCCCAGGGTGCTGAAAGAGGAGGCATGTAATGATCTTTCAAGAATCACTAGATTCTGGAATGGTTCAGGAAGACTGGACAATTGCAAAGTGTTACTCCACTCTTCAAGAAGAGAGGGAAGCATAAGAAAGAAAACTATTGGCCAGTTAGTCTGACCTCAGTGGTTGGGAAGATCTTGGAGTCAATTATGAAGGATAAGGTCTCAGGGTTCTTGGAGGCCCATGATAAAAAAGGACGTAGTCAGCACTGTTTGTTTCTTCAAGGGAAATTCTTGCCTGACAAATCTGTTGGAATTCTTTGAAGAAATAACAAGCAGGACAGACAAAGGAGAATTGGTTGATGTGCCCTTGGATTTTCGATGATGAAATTGATGGCTTTGTTGCAAAGTATGCGGATGATATGAAGATAGGTGGAGCAGAAGGACTTACTCAGATTAGGAGAATGGGCAAAGAAATAGCAAATGCAGTACAGTGTCGGGAAGTGTATGGTCATGCACTTTTTTAGAAGGATTGAAAGGGTTGACTGTTTTCTAAATGGAGAGAAAATATAGAAATCTGAGACACAAAGGGACTTGGGAGGATCCCCTAAAGGTTAATTTGCAGGTTGAATCTGTAGTGACAAAGGCAAATGTGATTCTAGCATTCATTTCAAGAGTGCTAGAATATAAAAGCAAGGATGTCATGTTGAAACTTTATAAAGCACCAGTGAGGCCTCACTCGGGGTATTGTGAACAGTTTTGGGCTCCTTATCTAAGAAAGGAGGTGCGTCATTAGAGATGGTTCAAAGGTGGTTCACGAAAATTATTCCAGGATTGAGTGGCCTGTCATATGAGGAGCCTTTAGTGGCTCTGGGCCTCTACTCACTGGAAATCAGAAGATTCAGGGGATCTAATTGAAACCTATCGAATGCTGAAATGCTTCGATAGAGTGGATGTGGAGAGGATATTTCCTATGGTGAAGGAATCTAAGACAAGAGGACACAGCCTCAAATAGAGGGGAATCATTTTAGAACAGAGATAAGGAGGAATTTCTTTAGCCAGAGGATGATGAATCTGTGGAATTCTTTGCCACAGGCAGCTGTGGAGGTGAAGTCTTTATGTATGTTTAAGGCAGAGGTTGATAGATTCTTGATTGGTCAGGGCAAAAAGGAATACAGGGAGAAGGCAGGAGATTGGGGCTGAGAGAAAATTTGGATCAGCCTTGATGAAATGGCGGAGCAGACTCAATGGGCCAAATGGCCTAATTCTGCTCCTATATCTTATGGTCTTAGGGAAATATTACTAGTAATTTTTAAAGGTAAATTCATTTTCAGCTTAAAAGAGAGATGATTTACAGGGCCATGTAAAAGAGTATGATGAAATAGATATATTTTTCAGACAGTTAGTACAGAAACAGTGCGGCATGTAATGCTTTACAATGCCACTTATCAGCAATCAGGGTTCAATTCCTGCCACAGCCTGTAAAGAGCTTATACGTTCTCCCCAGGACCATGTGGGTTTCCTCTGGGTGCTCTGGTTTCCTCCCACACTCAAAAGATGTACAATGAAGATTAGGGTTAGTGAGTTGTGGGTATTTTGCCCCCGCTCAAGAGTGACCCCATTTCCTTAAGTTAGGCAGATAGAAAAGCTTGGTGTAGTTGTAGTCTGAAGGTGTGTTTATTGTTCACCAACACATTACAAACACATGAAGCTGATTAAAAGGACAGTACATCTAGGCATTTTCACAATAGATGGATTGAAATATTGATCTAAATTCCTTCAACTCCTAACAAAGTGCTCCTAACTCATAGCGACTAAATGACATGTGCAAACAACAACAGTGTGATCTTACAAGTAAGCAGTGAGATCTAGTAATTAGAAATAAAATAACAAACCAAATCAGGAAGGACATAACAGTGGGCAAGTTACGTTGGCACCCGAACTGTGGTAACACTTGCAGGCTGCTCCCAACACAGTCTTTGGACTGTGTTCGTCATTGACACAAGATGATGTCTCAGCCTCTGCATCTAATATGTTATTCTCCGCAACTTCCACCATCTCCAAAGGGATCCCACCTCTAAACATATCTTTACCTCCAACCCCTCCGCTCTCCACGGGGATCCTCTCCATGATTCACTTGTCCATTCGTTCCTCCTCATTAATCTCCCTGCAAGCAGGCTAAGTGATACACCTCCTCCCTCACCTCCATTCGTGGCTCCAAACAGTTCTTCCAGGTGAGGCAACACCACCTGCAAATCTGTTGGGATTATCTATTGTGTCCGGTACTCTCGATGCATGCAGCCTCCTCTACATTGGTGAGCCCCGTTGAGCACCTCTGCACCGTCCACCACAACCAGGACTTCTCAGCAGCGACACATTTTAATTCCCATTCCCATTCCAACATGTTGATCCATGGCCTCCTTTTGAGCCAAGATGAGGCTCAGGGTGAAGGAGCACCTTATATTCTGTGTTGGTACCCTCCAAACTGGTGGCATGAATATTGATTTCTCTTTCTGTTAAAGAAATCACACCCCCCCCCATTCCCCAATCTGACCTTTCACTTTTTTTCACCTGCCTAATTCTCCACCTTGGGTCCCCTCCTACTTCCCTTCCCCATGGTTCACTTTTCTCTCCTATCAGATTCTTTCTTCTCCAGCCTTTGACCTTTCTCACCCACCTGGCTTCACCTATCACCTTCCATCTAGCCTCTTTCCCCTCCCCCTACCCTTTTATTACGCTATCTTCCCTCTTTCCTCTCAGTCCCAAAGAAGGGTTTTGGCCCGAAACGTTGACTGTACTTTTTACCATAGGTGCTGCCTGGCCTGCTGAGTTCCTCCAGCAATTTGTGTGTGTTGCTCGGATTTCCAGCATCTGCAGATTTTTTCTTCTTTGTGATCTTGTCTGTTGCTTTATTTCACTATATGGTTCAATTTACATGTGACAAATTAGGTTAATCAAACTTAATCAATGGCTTCCTATGCTTCAAGGTCAATGGTATCTTGGCATATCCTGCCAAATGTTGACTCATATTTAACTCTGGCTTTGTAACCATGTATGGTCCGACAATTTTCCTGCAGCTTCAAAGGCCCTAGTTCCGCTTTTCAAAATAAGGAAACTGGCAAAAGGAAATGGCCATTTAAGTAAATATCCTACTTCCTGTCAGAATACTGCAGAGTGTGCTTGCAAAGAACTAAACTTCGGTCAAATCTGAGGTGGCTACAATTAAATAATATGATCTGCAACTGGATTCCTGACTTCCTCATCGGGAGATCACTGTCAGTGTGGATCAGAAAAAACATCCCCTTCTCACTGATAATCAATAATGTGCACCTCAAGGATTTGTGTTTAGCCCACTGCTCTACTCCCTCTACACTCAGACTGTGTGGCTAGGCTGGGGTCAATATCATCGATAAATCTGTTAATATTGTTGGCAGAATCTTAAATGGTGACGAGGATGTGTACAGGAGCGAGATGGATTAGTTGGTCAAATGTTGTTGCAACAGTAACCTTGTACTCAATGTCAGTAGGACTAAAAAATTGATTGTGGTTTTCAGGAAGGGGAAGCCAAGAGAACACCAATCCGCTTTGAAGGGTCGGCAGTGGATAGGATGAACAGCCTCAACTTCCTGACCATCAACATCTCAGTGGATCTATCCCGGGCCCAACATATAGATGCAATTATGAAGAAGACATGCCAGCGGCTATACTTCATCAGGAACTTGAGGAGATTTGGTATGTCACCAAAGACTGAACAAATTTCTACAGATGTACTGCGGAGACCATTCTGGCTAGTTGCATCACCATCTGATATGGAGAGGCCAATGCATAGGATCAGAAAAAGCTGCAGAGGGTTGTAAACTCAGCCAGATCCATCATGGACACTCGCCTCCCCACCACTGAAGACATTTTCTAATGCAATGCCTCAAAAGGTAGCATTCATCATGAAGGACACTAATGATCCAGCACATGCCCTCTTCTCATTAGTGCCGTCAGGGATGAGGTACAGGAGCCTGAAGACATAGTACATTCAACTTTTTAGAACAGCTTCTTCCCTTCTGCTATCAGATTTCTCAACGGTCTATGAATCTATGAATAGTACTTCATTCTTTTGTTCTTTCTTTGTACTATATACAGTATTTAATTTGTATATTCATATTCTAATTTATAATTTTTGTATATTGCACTCTATTGCTGCCACAAAGGAACAAATTTCAAGTCATGTATCAGGTATAATAAATCTGATTCGGATTAATATTTCTGGTCTAGTCATACTGAAAATTAAGCACACATACCTATGATGATAAAACTATATAGCTTGGAGAAAACCATTGGGCCAATTTGCTACCATGCCAGCCAAAAAAGTCTGTTTCTATAGTTGAGATCTGGACATGTAGGTAACAGCATTTGAAATGTTTATCCCAATACATTTAAATATGTTGAAGGTTCCTTCGCAAAATAACCTGGTCAGATTCCTGCCACTCTTTGGATGAGAAACCATTTCTACAAAGTCTACTGCGCACCAAAAAAAAAAAATTTTAATCCATGACCTTAAATTTTTCTCTCAAGTTTTGAGTCATACCTGCTCAGGAAAGTAGGTGCTTCTTGCTCATCACTTAAAATCCCGTCAGCCTCGCCTGTTTCAAAACAATTACACAGCTTAAAAATAAATAAATAAATAGCAGCAGGGGGAAAATAACAGGAAAAGAGGAAAAGCTAAGGCATGGACTAAATTAGCCAATTTTATAAAAGGGGTTGCAGGCCCACAGGTATGATGAGACAAATGGCTCTTCCTTCTGCGTCATTTGAATGAATGATTTTGCTTCTCATTAAGATTGAGATCGGAAAACTGTTTCCTGAATTCCTTGCACAGATATTACTTCCTACCTCCTTCCTCATCCTGTCTCTTCCAGCAGCTTGGTCAATTCTGCTCCAGCCCATTCATGTCACAAACCAAGTGAACAATTACTAATTACTTTTCTTCTGGGGGGGGGGAGCGGGGAATCTGTGCAGTCAGAACAATGGTTTTCAACACCTGCCCCGAGAAGGGAGAGGGGAGGGAGCAGGAAGTAGCAGAGAGAAATTCTGTAATGATCAATAAGCAAATTGTTTTGAATCACATAACTTTGCCTGTTGTGTCAGGGCTGGGTATGATTACACTTATACCACTCCACTGCCCAGACACTCGCTCTACCACCTGTCCCACAGTGCTCCACATTCACCATTTCCAACAGCCTTTGCTCCTGCCAGATTTACAAACTCACTGTCTGCTCCACGATGACAAATACAGGACTGTGGTCTCCTGTACGGGCAATAAGGGATGGAAATTAAATGCTGGCCTTGCTGTTCTGTCCACCAAAAAAAATAGGTAAATCCAATATGGCCATTCTATCCCAATTTTCAATGATGCAGAATTTTCCCAGGATAGTATTTAAAGTCAAACCATATTTGGTCACCTATAATGAAACCCAACATCATGAATGGCAGTGATGCTTCATTCCCAGGCAAGCTCAACGCCTTTTATGCTTGCTTTGAGAATAAAACTACCCCTGTAAGGATTCCTGCAGCACCTGGTGACCCTGTAATCGCTGTCTTGGAGGCCGACATCAGGCTGTCTTTCAAGAGGGTGAACCCGCGCAAGGCAACAGGCCCTGTTGGAGTACCTGTTCCAACCAACTGGCGGGGTGGTAAGAGACATTTTTGATCTCCCATTGCTGCAGTCGGAAATTCCCATCTGCTTCAAAAGGGCAACAACTATACCAGTGCCCAAGAAGAGTAGGGTGAACTGCCTAATGACTATCATCCAGTAGCACGCACATCTATGGTGATAAAGTGCTTTGAGAGTTTGCTTATGGTTGGAATCAACTCATGCCTCAGCAAGTACCTAGACCCATTGGAATTTGTCGATCTCCACAATAGATTTATGCAGATGCGATCTCATTGACACTCCATGCAGCCTTGGATCTCCCGGACAATACCAGTACCCATGTCAGGATGCTGTTTATTGACTACAGCTCAGCATTTAACACAATCATTCTTACAGTTCTCATTGAAAAGCTCCAGAACCTGGGTCTTTGTACCTCCCTCAGCAACTGGATCCTCAACTTCCTAACCAGAAGACCACAATCTGTGCCAATCAGAAATAACATCTCCACCTCATTGACAATCAACACTGGTGCACCTCAGGGATGTGTGCTTAGCCCACTGCTCTACTCTCTCTACACCCATGACTGTGTGGCTAGGCACAGCTCCAATGCCATCTATAAATTTGCTTATGATACAACCATTGTTGGCAGAATCTCAGACAGTGATGAGAGAGTGTACAGGGCTAAGACACCAGTTAGTTGAGTGGTGTCGCAGCAACAGTAAGGTCAAAAAACTGATTGTGGACCTCAGAAAGGGTAAGATGAGGGAACACACACCAGTCCTCATAGAGGGATCAGAAGTGGAGAGAGTGAGCAATTTCAAGTTCCTGGGTGTCAATATCCCTGAGGACCTAACTTGGACCCGACATATTGATGCCGCTATAAAGAAGGCAAGACAGCAGCTATACTTGGTAGGAGTTTGAGGAGATTTGGTATGTCACCAAAAACACTCACAAATTTCTACAGATGTACTGTGAAGAGCATTCTGACTGGCTGCATCACTGTCTGGTGTTTAGTGGGGAAGGAGCAACTGCACAGGATTGAAGTAAACTGCAGAGAATTGTAAAATTAGCCAGCTCCATCATGGACACTAGCCTCCGGAGTTTCCAGGACATTTTCAAGGAGTGGAGCACCAAAAGGTTGGTGTCCATCATTAAACACTCCCACCATCACCATCTAGACATGCCCTCTTATTGTTACCATCAGGAAGGAGGTACAGAAGCCTGAAGGCACACACTCAACAATTCAGGAACAGCTTCTTCCTCTCTGCAATCCGATTTCTGAATGGACATTGAACCCATAAACACTACCTTACTACTTTTTTATTTCTTTTTTTTGCACTCCTTATTCAACTATTTAATATGTATTTCCTGTCATTCACAGTTTTCTCTCTGTTAATATATATTGCAATGTACTGCTGCTGCAAAGTTAACAAATTTCATGACACAAATACTTTGATGCCTACAATATTCAGAAATGTACCAATATCTATTCTGAATGCATTCAGAAATTGAGCCTCCACAGCCCTCAGGATAAAGAATTCTAAAGTTTCAACACCCACTGAGTGATGAGATTTTTTCACTTCTGGACTCCTACACCAGTGATAATATTCTCTGGGGATAAACTGTTAACAATTCAGACAATTATATAATCCAAACAGGATTAACTAGGCCTGGGTGTTGAAATGAGATTTATGCCTGAGTATCTGATGAAATAGAACATTAACAAGACTGTTGTCCAAGCTTTTTGTCATTAGTAAGTTTGGTGTGTTACCAAAGACTCTAGAAAATTTCTATGGTTCAACAATGGAGAGCATTATAACTCATTGCATCACCATCTAGTATAGAGGCACAGCATTGGAAAAAAGCTGCAGAGTGTTGTAAACTCAGCCAGCTCGATCGTAGGCACTTGCCTCTCTGGCATTGAGGACATCTTCAAATAGTGATGTATTAAAAAGGCAACATCAATAATTAAGGACCTCCACCACCCAGGACATGCCTTCTTCTCATCACCACCATCAGAAAGGAAGTTCAGACATACACTCAACATTTTAGTAATAGCTTCTTCCCCTCCAATATCAGATTTCTGAATGGTCCATGAACTTGAAAACTACCCCTCTTTTTGCACTAATTATTTCTTTTTTCATATCTCTTATTGTAATTTATAGCATATTTTATGTATTGATCTGTACTGTTGCCACTAACCAACAAATCTCACGACATACTGTATGTCAGTGATAAAAAAAACCTGTTTCTGTTTCTTATTCTGATTCAGGAAGATTCCATTAGAGTTTACCTTCCCTAAATTCAGATTCAGGTTAGTTCATTGTCTCTTATGTCAAGGTGCAATGGAATTCCTTGCTGGAGTGAAGCTCATAGAATAGACAGTATACATAGTAATCATAAACACAATAAATACAGTGATGAGCATGAAAGCAAAAGAATGTGCTATAATGCAAAATAGTAAGATAGCACATAAAGGTAAGCTGAAGTGACAATAATGTAAGAGGGTTAAGAGTTCGAGAACGTCGCAATACCATGAAGGTGGTGTGAAAGAGGTGATTGGTTCAGAAGTCTGGTAATAATGAGGGTCCCTTACTGATCACATCTTGTCAGTAAAGTATGTTTTAACCCATCCTGACTTTGTAATCATCCATGGGGATTCTCCTTAGGAATGCAGACAGGGACTTTCTCCAGATCAGACTAGAAATCCACCCTGGTCTAATAACGAGCTGTCAAAGTTGGGGTAAATGTACTGATGACTGTAGGATGGTGGTTCTGTGTTAGACTAAGCCAGATGGTGCTGTGGTATTTAGCAGGATACCTTCAATTTCTTTCTGAAGAGGAAGTACACCTACTGCCTCGTTTTTAGCTCTGCCCACCTCCTGTCCATCATGGCTCACTCAGGAGCTGAAGCCGATAGCTAACACCTGAGATTCCCAATAAGTGAAACTGATAAGAAACTACAGCTACTGTAAATCTGAAATGAAAACAGAAAATGCTGGAAACACTCAGCAAGTCAGATCAAGGGAGAAAGAAATTGGTAACATCTCAGGTCATAGACCCTGGTCTCTGATTAAAAATTTTCCATTCTTATTTACAGAGATTCTCAGCTGTGATGGCAGAACGAGATTCCATTTTGCTGACAAAAAATGATAAAAAAAATACTAGGGACAATTTTTCATCCTTTCATATTAACGGATGGAAAACCTTAAGCATCACTAAGTTGTAACACTGGAGAATACATCTACAATTCTTGAAAATAATGGGCAGAACCTAATTGGTCATGTCTAACCAATCTTAGAGATTTTTGAGGATACCAGGAAAATGGATGAAGGCAAGGTAAGTTATTTGTATTTCACTTATTATATGCTTTAATTATTTCCTGCTAGACTAATAGATTTTCATTTTAAATAATCTTCATTTTGTAATTATTTACATATATTTTAATCATTTACAAATGGATCTGAATATTAGAGATATTGAAAATCTATTCAAAAATACCTCCCTGCTTTGTCCTGAACACAGTTCAACCACAATCCTGCCTCCCTTCAAAGGTTTTAAGGACATTTTATAGCCTGGCCCTCGGTACCACAGTACATTGCCTGAAATCTTATTGCACCTTCCGTGATGACTCTTAAGACGCAGTGCATCAATTTGTTCAGCCCTCTTCTTCCAGCCCAGATAGCAGCATGAATCCAAGGAATAGCTAAATCTGGCCTGCATGCTAATTGTAACATGTCTGTTTAGTGACGTACTTTAAGATAAAATGAATAACATGCATTACAGACAAAATACCTTCATTTCCATTTCCACCACTTATTTTCAAGTTGTATACAACTCAACAAAAAAAAAGACACATGGTGCTTTGAGGGGCAACACCCAACCCGGTCAATTTCAAACATTACCCATCAGCTCACAATAGATCATACTTGGATTGAATTGTACATCATTTCATATAACATCTAAAACAGAATTAGACATCAAAAACTGAACGTACTGGAAATAGCCACTCACTGAGAGAGAGCAGATTTAACATTTCACATCAATGAAACTTCATCACAGGTCAAGTACGAAAGCAAGTGGTAAACTCAGAAGTGGAGGAAACAAGACAGTCATAGTCTGAATGGTACTAGTATTGGCTTTGAGAGTGTGGTGCTGGTGTGATAGTTAAAGAAGATCTCTCTGGGGGAGGAGTAAACAGCCTCAGATAAAATTAGACACAGGGAACTAAATAATACACTGGGACTGTGAGATACAGTAGATTTGAAACTCTGAGACCTGGAAGTCTGAAATAAAAGAGGATGGTGTAGTTATCTAACCAGTGAGGCAGCTTGGGAAACATTAGGTAATTTCTAAGTAAGTACATGTTCGGCCGAAGGGTCTGTATTGTGCTGTAGGTTTTCTACGGTTCTATCTCTGAAGAGTGAAAGATGAAGACTGAAAAATGAAGTGAATTTTACAGGTTGACGCCTTTTAATCAGAGATGGCAGCTCTAATACAAACTGGAAAGGCAGGTTAACTGAAATTGCTGAATTTAGTGTTGAGCCCTATGGACTACACTGTGCCTGGTGTCAGAAGATGTGACACTGTTCGTAAGGTTCATGAAGTCAAACTCAGAAAGGAGTTTGGGAGTGGGAGTGGAATGGAGAATTAAAGTGAAACGTAGACTGAATGAAGGTGTTCTTCAGAGCATTCAACTATTTCTTTGGCAGTTGAACAGGGCACGACTGTGCAAGCGCATGTAAGTCGGACCGTGAGGCAGCAGGAGTGTTCAAAAGTGAGAAGATTAACAGAGAGAGCGACAGAGTAGGAAGGCTTTGGCACTTGAGTCTTTGGCGAGCAGAGGCTGAGGAAGAGCTTCACTCCAAGTGAGGTAAGGCTGGGTAAGTTCCTTTAATAAATTTAATTACCTTAAGAGTAGGTAATGGAGGCAGCAGTTATGGCATTTGAGTGCTCCGTTTGCAGTATGTGGGAAGTCAGGGCAGCACAATCGTCCCTAATGACTACACCTGTAAAAGGTGCATCCAGCTGCAGCTCCTGACAAACCGAGTTAGGGAGCTAGAGCTGAAGCTGGATGAATTTCGGATCATTTGGGAGGTAGAGGCAAAAATAAGCAGGAGTTACAAGGAGATAGTCACCCCTAAGAGTCAGGAGACGGATAGCTGGGTGACTGTCAGCAGAAGGAAGGGGAATAGACAGAATGAGCAGAGCACCCCTGTGGCCGTTCCCACCAATAATAAGTACATCATTTTGGATACTGTTGATAGGGCCAACCTACCAGGGACAAGTTGCAGTGGTTGCCTCTCTGGCACCGAGATGGGACCCTCAGCTCAGAAGGGAAGGAGGGAAAAGAGGAGAGCAGTAGTGACAGGGGATTCGATAGTTAGGGGGACAGATAAGAGGTTCTGTGGAAGAGATGGAGAATCCCGGATGGTCTGTTGCCTCCCTGGTGCCAAGGTCTGCGATATCTCGGATTGAGTTCTCAGTATTCTCAAGAGGGAGGGTGAGCAGCCGGATGTCATGGTCCATGTAGGGATCAATGGCGTGGGTAGAAAGAGTGAGGAGGTCCTGAAAGGAGAGTTTAGGGAGTTAGGTGCCAAGTTAAAGGACAGGACCTCCAGGATAGCAATCTCAGGATTGCTACCAGTGCCACATGCAGGCGGGTTTAGATATAGTAAGATAGCACAGATCAATACGTGGCTGAAGACATGGTGCAGGAGGGAGGGCTTCAGATTTATAGATAATTGGGCAGTTTTCCTGGGAAGGTGGGACCTGATCCGGCAGGACGGTTTACATCTGAACTGGAGGGGGACAAATATTCTTGCAGGTAGGTTTTCTAGAGAGGCTCCAGTGGATTTAAACTAGATACAAGGGGGGAGGGGAACCAGAGTGTAGGATCAGATGTAGGGGAGAAAGAAGAAAAAGAAAATAGTAAAGTTGTTTGCACCATTATTGATAAACAGAGTAAGAGGTGGAAAATTTCTTAAATGCATTTATTTTAATGCTAGGAGCATTATAAGAAAGGTGGATGAGCTTAAAGCATGGATTGATACCTGGAAGTATGACGTGGTAGCTATTAGTGAAACATGGTTACAGGAGGGGTGTGATTGGCAACTAAATATTCCTGGATTTCATTGCTTCAGGTGTGATAGAATCGGAGGGACAAGAGGGGGAGGTGTTGCATTGCTTGTCAGAGAAAATATTACAGCGGTGTTCTGGCAGGATATACTAGAGGGCTCGTCTAGGGAGGCTATTTGGGTGGAATTGAGGAATGGGAAAGGTGTAGTAACACTTAAGGGAGTGTATTATAGAGCAAATAGGGAGCTAGAATTGGAGGAGCAAATTTGTAAGGAGATAGCAGATATTTGTAGTAAGCCCAAGGTTGTCATTGTGGGAGATTTTAATTTTCCACACATAGACTGGGAAGTCCATACTGTAAAAGGGCTGGATGGTTTGGAGTTTGTAAAATGTGTGCTGGATAGTTTTTTGCAGCAATACACAGAGGTACCAACTAGAGAAGGGGCAGTGTTGGATCTCCTATTAGGGAATGAGATAGGTCAGGTGATGGAGGTATGTGTTTTGGGAGCACTTCGGGTCCAGTGATCACAACACCATTAGTTTCAATATAATTATGGAGAAGGATAGGTCTGGACCCAGGGTTGAGATTTTTGATTGGAGAAAGGCTAATTTTGAGGAGACGCAAAATGATTTAGAAGCAGTGGATTGGGACAATTTGTTTTATGAGAAGGATGTAATAGAGAAATGGAGCTCATTTAAAGGTGAAATTTTGAGGGTACAGAATCATTACGTTCCCGTTAGGTTGAAAGGAAAGATTAAAAGTTTGAGAGAGCCGTGGTTTTCAAGGGATATGGGAAACTTGGTTCAGAGAAAGAGCAATATCTACAATAAATATAGGCAGCATGGAGTAAATGAGGTGCTCAAGGAATATAAAGAATGTAAAAAGAATCTTAAGAAAGAAATTAGAAAAGCTAAAAGAAGATATGAGGTTGCTTTGGCAAGTAAGGTGAAAATAAATCCAGAAGGTTTCTATAGTTATATTAATAGCAAAAGGATAGTGAGGGATAAAATTGGACCCTTAAAGAATCAGAGTGGACAGCTGTGTGTGGAGCCAAAAGAGATGGGGGAGATTCTGAACAATTTCTTTTCTTCTGTATTCACTATGGAGAAGGATATTGAATAGTGTAAGGTAAGGGAAACAGGTAGGGAACTTATGGAAACTATGATGATTAAAGAGGAGGAAGCACTGGCACTTTTAAGGAATATAAAAGTGGATAAGTCTCCAGGTCCTGACAGGATATTCCCTAGGATCTTGAGGGAAGTTAGTGTGGAAATAGCAGGGGCTCTGACAGAAATATTTCAAATGTCATTAGAAACTGGGATGGTGCCGGAGGATTGGCGTATTGCTCATGTTGTTCCATTGTTTAAAAAGGGTTCTAAGAGTAAACCTAGTAATTATCGGCCTGTGATTTTGACGTCAGTGGTGGGTAAATTGATGGAAAGTATTCTTGGAGATGGTATATATAATTATCTGGATAGACAGGGTCTGATTAGGAACAGTCAACATGGATTTGTGTGTGGAAGGTCATGTTTGACAAATTTTACTGGATTTTTTGAAGGGATTACTAGGAAAGTTGACGAGGGTGAAGTGGTGGATGTTGTCTATATGGACTTCAGTAAGGCCTTTGACAAGGTTTCACATGAAAGGTTAGTTAGGAAGGTTCAATCATTAGGTATTAATATTGAAGTAGTAAAATAGATTCAGCAGTGGCTGGATGGGAGACGCCAGAGAGTGGTGGTGGATAGCTGCTTGTCAGATTGGAGGCCGGTGACTAGTGGTGTGCCTCAGGGATCTGTACCGGGTCCAATGTTGTTTGTCATATAGATTAATGATCTGGATGATGGGGTGCTAAATTGGATTAGTAAGTATGCAGATGATACTAAGATAGGTGGAGTTGTGGATAATGAAGTAGGTTTTCAAAGCTTGCAGAGAGATTTAGGCCAGTTAGAAGATTGGGTTGAAAGTTGGCAGATGGAGTTTAATGCTGATAAATGTGAGGAGCTACATTTTGGTAGGACTAATCAAAATAGGACATACATGGTAAATGGTAGGGTATTGAAAAATGCAGTAGAACAGAGCGATCTAGGAATAATGGTGCATAGTTCCCTGAAAGTGGAATCTCATGTGGATAGGGTGGTGAAGAAAGCTTTTGGTATGCTGGCCTTTATAAATCAGAGCATTGAGTATAGGAGTTGGGATGTAATGTTGAAATTGTACAAGGCATTGTTGAGGCCAAATTTGGAGTATTGTGTACAGTTCTGGTCACCGACTGATAGGAAAGATGTCAACAAAATAGAGAGGGTACAGAGAAGATTTACTAGAATGTTACCTGGGTTTCATCACCTAAGTACAGAGAAAGGTTGAACAAGTTGGGTCTTTATTCTTTGGAGCGTAGAAGGTTGTGGGGGGACTTGATAGAGGTATTTAAAATTATGAGGGGGATATATAGAGTTGACATGGATAGGCTTTTTCCATTGAGAGTAGGGGAGATTGAAACAAGAGGGACATGAGTTGAGAGTTAAAGGGCAAAAGTTTAGGGGTAACATGAGGGGGAACTTCTTTACTCAGAGAGTGGTAGTTGTGTGGAACGAGCTTCCAGCAGAAGTGGTTGAGGCAGGTTTAATGTTGTCATTTAAAGTTGGATAGCTACATGGACAGGAAAGGAATGTAGGGTTATGGGCTGAGTGCAGGTCGGTGGGACTCAGTGGGAGTAAGCATTCGGCATGGACTAGAAGGGCTGAGATGGCCTGTTTCCATGCTGTAATTGTTATATGGTTATATAATAGGAGCTTAGTTTTTCTTTTGTCGGGATGAAGACATTGTGAGCAACAAATATAATGCTTGAACAGGAAGAAGGATTAAAGATCAAGAATCAACTTTATTTGCCAAATGCCTTTACATGTTTTAGATATTTGTGATGGTGTGTCAGCCCAACATGCAACAAAGAACAACATTCAACAATTCTGAAGAATTACATATTATGTTGAAATAAGCTAGAGGTTAAAATATAGATATGAAATAAAATGTGCAGAAATATATAAATAGCAGCATGTACTTACAATGTAAGTAGCATTAGAAAAAGTGGTTCAATGTATTTATAGTGCAGTGCTGCAGCTGAGGTAATAGAGCAGGTTGGGCGCTAACTAGATTGATTAATCGGATTAACCACCTGGAGAAAGGAACTTTTAAGACATCGTGATTTTCTGTTTGTTTGTTTTAATAGCCCTATAGTGCTTTCCAGAAATGAGCTTTTGCAGGATGGGTAGAGTTCTGGAAATTGAGAAATGACTTGACCAGCCTTTTGAAGGTCTTCATTATAACTGATGTGAGTGCAACTGGCCTGTTGTCATTGAGTCCTGTGATTTGGAACTAGAATAACAACAGATTTCTTGAAACATGCTGGAACAAAGCAGAGTTTCAAAGACTGATTCAAAATGTCTGTGAAGAATGTAGATAGTTGGTTAAAAGTTCAAAGTAAACTTTTATAAGTTCATTTATGTCACCATATACAATCCTGAGATTCCTTTTCTTGCAGGATACAAGAAACACTGTAGGATCAATGAAAACCCACACCCAATGGAGCGGACAACAACAACCAACGTGCAAAAATAAACAATAAACTGTGAAAATACACAAAGAGAAAAAAAGAGATATTAATAAATAAATGAATACCAAGAACATGAGATAAAGAGTGCTTGAAAGTGAGTCCAGTTCAGTGATGGGACAAGTGAACTTGTCTCCTCTGGTTCAAGGGCCTGTTGGTTGAGGGGTACTAACTGTTCCTGAACCTGGTGGTGCAGGTTCTGACACTCCTGTGCTGCACCGCAGTGTTTAAGGACGGCAGGGGAGAGAGAGTCGGGGCCAGCAGCCTTCTTGATATTTTTTGCTTCCCGAACAGCTTTCTCACCCCCTTGTCCTTGACAACAAAAAGGTGTGAGCCATTGGCAATGGTCTGGCTGAAGGGGCACTAGAGGGATCTTTGAAGTGTGATCTGTGAGCCAAACCCGCAGTAGAATTTGTTTAATAGGTTTGGGAGGAGGGAATCATTGGGACAGAAAGGTGCCTGCAGATTTTCTGGACTCCTTCACCCCTCCATATGAAGGGTGTTAACTGAAATGTTGACTCCATTCATTTCTCTCCAGATAATGCTCCACTCACTGAGTTCTTCCAGCAGTTTGTTTGTTGCGTGGGAAACAGAATTGGCTATGCTTTCCCTTGGCTGTGGAGCTAGGACTGTGGACAGATTGAGAACAGGGGATGTGTCTTGTAGAACTGAGATGATAAGAAAATACTTTAGTTGGAGGATGATGAAGTTATGGAATTTCCCTAGCCAGAAAACCCCGGAGGCTCAATCACTCAGTTCATTCAAAGCACTGATCTAGATATTTGGACATGAGGGGAATCGCAGATGGGGAGATGGTGTGAGGAGATAGCACTGAGATCCGCGATAATCCTGATGAATGGAGTGTAGGCTCAAAGGACCAATTAGCTTCCTCCGCCTCATATTGCTTATGTGATTTGTAGATGCTAGAATCTGGAGCAAAAAAACTATCTGCTGGAGGAACTCCATGAGCCAAGCAGCAACTGTGGGGGAGGGGAGGAACTGTTGATGCCTCAGAACAAAACCTGACGAAGCTGTAACACTACATTTAGTCTGCATTCTGTTATTGCTTTTCACTTGTACTGCCTCAACGTACTGATGTCATAGTCATAGGGAACAGCTCATTTGGACCATCTATTCTCTGCCAAACTTAATTTGTCTAGTCCCTTCCACCCACACCCAGACCATAGCCCTCCTTACCCCTCCCATCCAAATACCCACCCAAGTTTCTCTTATACAGTATGTTGAAATCAAACCTACAGTCACCAATTCTGCTGGCAGTTCATTCCACACTCTCATCACCCTCTGATTGAAAATGTTAACCCCTCATGTTTCCCTTAAACATTTTACCTTTCACCCTTAACCCATGACTTCTAGCTCTAGTCTCACCTAACCTCAGTGGAAAAAGTCTGTTTGCATTTACCTTATCTATACTCCTTATAGTTTTGTATGCCTCTATCAAATCTCCCCTCATGCTTCTACACTCTAGGGATTAAAGTCATAACTATTCAAGTCCTGTAAACATCCTTGAAATTTTTCTCTGCATTCTTTCAATATTATTGATACCTTTCCTGTAGGTAGGTGACCAAAACCACACACAATATTCCAAATTAGGCCTTACCAACATCTTATACAACTGCAACATTTCCTGTATTCAATACTTTGATTTACAAAGGCCAGTATGGCAAAAGCTTTTATGACCCTATCTGCCATGACACCACTTTCAAGGAATTATATATCTGCATTTCCAGGTCCCCCTGTGCTACCACTCTCTTCAGTGCCCTACCACTCACCATGCAAGTCCTACCTTGGTTTGTCCTCCCAAATTGTAACACCTCACAATTGTCTGCATTAAATTCCATCTGCCATTTTTCCAGCTGGTCCAGATCCCACTGCAAGTTTTGATAGTCTTCCTCATTGTCCCTTCCACCCCAATCTTAACGTCATGGGCAGATGATCCAGTTTATTACATTATCATCCAGATCGTGATATAGATGACAAAGAACAATGAACCCACCACCAATGCCCACAGCACACCATTAGTCTTGGGCCTCCAGTCAGAGAAGCAACCATCTACTACAACTCTGTCTTCTCCTGTGAAGCCAGCGTCTAATCCAATTTAGACCTCATCGTGAATGCTAAACGACCGAACCTTCTTAATCAAGGGCCCATGCAGATCCTTGTCAAAGGCCTTGCTAGAGCCCACGTTGTCAACATCCACTGCCTTGCCTTCATCAACTTTCCTGATAACTTCTTCGAAAATTTCTATAAGATTGGTTGGGCTTGACCTTTTACACACAAAGTCGTGTTGACAATTCCTAATCAGTACCTGTCTATCCAAATACTTATATACCCAGTCCCTTAGAATACCATTCAATAACTCACCCACTAAAAATGCCAGGCTCACCAGCCTATAATTTACTGGTTTTCTTAAACAACGAAACAACATTAGCTATCCTCCAATCATCCGGCACTTCAGCTAAGGACGTTTTAAATATCTTTGCTTTGGCCCCTGCAATTTCTACACTAACCTCTCACAAGATCCAAGGGAACATCTTGCCTGGCCCCAAGATGAAGTGATGAAGTGATATGTATGTATGGCATGCAAAACAAATATTTTAACTGTGCGTTGATATACAGCATGTGATAATAATAAACCAATTTACCAATTTACCTGACATCTGGAATATTAGGAAGAAGATCTATTTTGTTTATGCACCAGATGACAGAATAGACAAACATAACAATTAATAAAATGCATGGGATAATGTACAATGTACTAGAATCATATAATAAAGAAACCAAGTGGTTACATTAAACATATAAAATATTCGTTTGTACTCAACTTAAGTATTTTGGCAAATTATTTAGGATAGATGCAAAGGCTTTGAGCAGGGAATGAAAATATTTACTGGAATGTTTCCAGGGATAAGGGATTACAGTTATATGAAAGGATGGGAGAAGTCACGATACATGTTTGTGGTTTTAAAAAATTCTGAAGGGTTTACATGGAGAACATAAGAGGAATTATTTCTCATAGCAGGAAAGTCAATGGTCAGAGGACACAGATTTAAGGTAATTGGCATGAATACCAAAATCTATTTGGAAAAATATTTTTGTTCATTGAGTTAGGACAAATGCATTGTACTGCAATGCAATGATCAAAGTGGTGGATACAGAATCGACGTATGCTTTCAAAAAAAAAACAAAAGCTTAACTGAGAAAAAAAATTACATTGTCCAGTAAAATGTGGGGAATTCCTTCCTCGCAAGACAAAATCAGCCCTTGCACTGAAAACAGAAATGGTAGCTGTGGGCTTTTCCTTTCCTGCCCACAGCCCCAGTACTTATTAAACAGGTCAATCTCCCCATTGCTGAAACAATCTGAAAGAGAATGTATTGGAACTTGAACTAAGTATCATAGTTGGTTTGATTTCAAGTAAAATATTTGATATTTAACTGACTGATTATTGCAACAGTGGCAAATGTATTCGGTACAAATGTACCTGAAGATCCATCAATGCTGATATTAATGGATTTGCCAAGAACTGCCAATCATAACACAATCAATTGAAAATAAAAGCAAAACCAAGTGTTCAGTCTGATTCTTTTTAGAGTTAAACTAAGACTACTTTTGTTTATACTAAACCAGAAGAACCATGGTATTTCATATTCTGTTCTGATTTGACAGTACCTCCTGGCACCTTTTATATTAATCCCAATTTACAGGTTACATGATGTTAATATTAGAGGAAGTATATTGTGCCTTATCTAATAATGATTAGTAGATGTTTATTGTAGATAGTTATTTTGTGATAGGTCTAAGAATTCAATACATCCCTGTAACAATCATTTTTTGTAATAGTTCAAAGTAAATTTATTATCAAAGTACATATATGTCACCTTGAGATTCATTTTTTTGTGGGCATACTCAATAACCACGTAATGGAATAAGAAATATAATAGAATCAAGGAAAGACCACACCAGCTGGGCATTCAACCAGTGTGCAAAGAAAAACAAGCTGTATAAATACAAAAAGAAAGAAAGAATAATAATAAATAAGCAATAAATATCAAAAACATGAGATGACGAGTCTTTGAAAGTGATTCCGTAGGTTGTGGAAACATTTCAGTGATGGGCAAGTGAGGTTGAGTGAAGTTATCCCCTTTCATTCAAGAGCCTGATGGTTGAGGAATAGTAACTGTTTCCTGAAGCTGGGGTTGTGAGTCCTGATGTTCTTGTACCTTCTTCCTGATGACAGCAGTGAGAAGAGAGCATGGCCTAGTTGGTGGGGGGTCCCTGATGATGGATGCTGCTTTCCTGCTTAATGGTGGGGAGGACTTTGATAGATGGGGCCATATCCACTTGTTTTTGTAGGATTTTCCATTTAAGGGCATTGGTGTTTCCATACCAGGCTGTGATGCAGGCAGTTAATATACACTCTACCACACATCTATAGAGGTTTATCAATGTTTACATGTCATGCCAAATCTTCGCAAACTCCTAAGGAAGTAGAGGTGCTGCCATGCTTTCTTCATAATTGCACTTATGTGCTGGGCCCAGGACAGGTCCTCTGAAATGATAACACTGAGGAATTTAAAATTACTGCCCTTCTCCACTTCTGATCCTCCAATGAAGACTAGCTCATGAACCTCCAGTTTCCTCCTCCTGAAGTCAATAATCAGCTCCTTGGTCATGCTGACATTGAGTAAGAGGTTTTTGTTGTGGCACCACTCAGCCAGATTTTCAAGCTCCCTCCTACATGCTGATACATCACCACCTTTAATTTGGCCACCAAAAGTGGTGTCATCAGCAAATTTGGAGCTGTATTACTTTGGGCTCTACTCGCTTTACACTTATGACAACATCCTTCATTGATGCGAGTTTATTCTGGAATTGCTACTTTGCCCATGAAATGGCTTTCCAGAGATCATACCTGGACTTCTTGTAACTTTCTTGGTTGCCAGACTTGAATGCCTCTGATCTGGCCCTCAGTAAATTGTATTATCTTATATTGCATATAAGATGCTAAAATTTTATAACAATCAAAGTAAACTGGAATTGGCATCTGTTTTTAAACACTATTATTTGCAAATTCCCTGAACCTTCAACTTTGCTGTCCTTCTGTGAGAGGTGGTAAAGTGCTAGGGAGGGAGGGGGCGGGAGGAGGGAACGTCGACTCAGACCATGAGAGGCCTGTGTCGGGCATATTCATGCCTTACAAGGCGAAGATTGGAAGTCTGTGTGGGGCACCACTCCTCGCACAGACTAGAGCAATGTGTGGTTAAGTGCCTTGCTCAAGGGCACAAACATGCTGCCACAGCTGAGGCTCGAACTAGCGACCTTGAGATAACTAGACGAACGCCTTAACCACTTGGCCATGTGCTAGAGTAGTAGATAATTGGGAGGTAATATTCCTGTTGGATTCACGGACCACAGAAGAATAATGACATAAATTCATTCTCAAAGATATTGAAACAAGGTAACACAAATTCCTAATTTAGTTGATTTTCATGACTATATCCTCTCAGAGGGTGTATATGTTCATGGTCTTCTGCTGCTGTGGCTTGTCCACTTCAAGGTTCAATGTGTTGAGCATTCAGAGATGCTCTCCTACACAGCATTGTTGCAATATGTGGTTATTTGAGTTACTATTAGCTTCCTGCCAGCTTAAACCAGTCTGGCCAATCTCCTCTGACCTCTCTAATTAAAAGGGCATTTTTCCCCAGAGAACTGCCACACATTTGATTTTTTTTTGTTTATTGCACCATTCTCTGTAATCTCTAGAGAATGTTGTGCGTGAAAATCCCAGGAGATCAGCAGTTTCTGAGATACTCAAACTACCTCGTCTGGTGCAAACAATCATTCCGAAGTCAAAGTCACTGATCACGTTTCTTCCCCATTCCGATGTTTGCTATGAACAACAACTGAACCTCTTGCCCTTCTCTATATGCTTTTATTCACTGAGTTGCTGCCACATGACTAGCTGATTAGATTTTTGCATAATATGCATCTAATAAAGTGGCCACTGAATGTATACTTCTGCTAGCTTGCCTGATATCGGGCAAAGTACTAACAGAAAAAGTGGAGAAATCAGATATTCCAAATGAGGCTTGTTTTTTTAACGATGACTTTCACATTAATTTCAATATGTCTCAAGGCTGCTTACAGCCACTGAAGTACATCCTAAAGTGTAGTCACTGTTGTAAATGTAGGAAGCACAACATCCAATTTATACACAAGCTACCACAAATAACAATGCAACTATTGCCAAATCGCCTGCCTTCACAAAGGTTACCTGAGGATACGTGTTGGACAGGGATCCAGGGGCAACTCCCCTTCTCATGTTCAAAATAGAATGTCAGGATGATGGAACCTCCCACAAGGTTACCATGGTTACCTCAGGCTTCTCAATCCATTCTCTGTGGAATATGTCATCCACACCACCCTTTCCATTTGACTGAAGGAAATTAACCTGAAAATAATTGTTGAGTGAAATTATGTGAAATCTTGCCGCTGGCTGTAAGGAGTTTGTACATTCTCCCCGTGACCGTGTGGGTTTCTTCCGGATGCTCCAGTTTCCTCCCACAGTCCAAGAGGTACATCAGTTGGTAGGTTAACTGGCCAGTATAAATTGTCCTATGAGTAGGCTAGGGTTAAATCAGGATATTGCTGGGTGTTGCAACTCGAAGGCCAATTCCGTGCTGTATCTCAATAAGTAAATAAATTGTAGGAAGTCAGATATTTAACCCTGCTTCATTGTTCACTTGGGTGATCTGTTTCCAGACTTCATCCAGTCATCTTGATACACACCTTTATACTCCTAGTCAGCTTCAGAGTTTCAAATATTATCTGAACTAGCATCTATGACAAGCATTTCACACTTCCATATTCTGCATGAACATATATATTTCAATTTCTCTCCTGAATGGCCAGGCTTCAATTTTAAGGCTATTTCCCCAGCAAAGTAAGTTCCCCTTTTGACATCCTTTGAAAATTCCCCAAACTTCTATAAATGCTCCAATTTGACATCATCCTTATATAAAAGTAAGATGGTAAGTTTGGGGACAGAATCTTCACCTTTCTCATAACCCAGAATGGGGTCTAACTAATCAAGTTAGATCCTCTAATCGAAATCTTTCTGTCTTCGTAGTGTAGACAATTTCTAATCTCTTCCCTCTTTATGTGATATTGCTTTCTTTGCAGAAAACAGATACCTGGTCAGTCAACTTTTAGATACATGAGAAAGATCTTGATCACAAGAGATTCTGCAAATGTTAGAAATCTTGAGCAACATGCTCAAGACGCTGGAGGAACCCAGCTAGTCAGGCAGCATCTGTGGAGAGTTGACCTTTCAGGCCGAGACCTCAGATTCAGATATTTATCACGCATACATCAAAACATATAGCGAAATGCGTCATTTGTGTTAACAAACACAAACTAAAGATGTGCTGGGGTCAGCCCACAAACATCACCAATAAAGCATGCCCACAATGTTCAGCAAAACATCCCAAGCAACAACAACTGCAAAATAAGCCACTTACTCCCCATCTCCCCAACTACCCACCCACTCACACACACAGACAGGCTCCAACCCTAGGATAGGATACCCCTGGGCCTCCAGCCTCCAGTGGCCTTGCAGACCTCGGGGTTCTGACTTCTGGCCATTCCAACCCAGAGCTTCAACCATCCGAACTCAACTTTTGGACTCGGCAACTTCAGTCTTCAACCATCGGACCTTGATCTACCGTATCAATCTCACGACTCTCCGATGACGGGCCTCCAGCTCTGGGACTCACCAACCTAGGCGATCACTGGCCGTTGTGTCTCCCGCTCACACAGGACCTGGCAACTTCCACGGGGCTCACTGGCCTCAGACACTGACCACGGGGATCACTGTTCTTCATCCACAGTGATAGTTGACTCGATATCTGTTTACAGACCTTCGAACACCTCTATTTCCCCCTCGTCCCTAAACCCTAACATGATTCCTAACTCCCTATGCTGTCCCCAAAACCATTACTATGTACCTATGAAACAACTAAGTCAGAACCATGACCTCGATGAATGCCACAGCTCGGTGCCGTCTTGATTAGCCAAAATATTGACTGTTGATTCCCCTCCATAGATGCTACCTGACTTGCTGAGTTCCTCTAGATTTTTGTAAGAACATGATATTTAGGTATCAAGAAGTTAGAAAAAGTGGAAAACTGACTCCATGAAATATTAAAGATCTTAGTGCAAAAGAGGAACGACTAACATTCAGGGATCCAGACAGTGGATGCAGAATTATAGAAGGAAAAAATGATATAGGCATTAAGTAATATGTAGAGGTGATATACAGGCCTCTAACAGTAACAACAGGGTGGGACGGAGAATAAAGGAAGAAATGATTAGAGTATAACCGAAAGAACATGATATGCAAACGGGATTCTAAACTACATATAGACTACCAGAGTCAGATGGGAAAAGGTAGTCTAAATGAGGAATTCATAACATTTTCAGGATCATCTCTTAGCATGTCTGGAACCCATCAGAAAATAGACTGCACTAAGTCTGGTAGTGTGCAAACATAGAATAAATTAATATCGATTAATATGAAGGTGTCCTTTAGTAGCATCCATTGAATTCATGATTGAGTTTTTCATTTGAGAGAGTGAAGAATAGGTCTAGGATTGGTATTTTAAAGTTAAGTAAGGGTGACAATGAGACATGAAAGCAGAACAAGTAAAATGAACTGGCAAATTAGGATGAGAGGCTGATCAATCAACTTACAGTGATAGGCATCTCAGGGGATCTTGCAGAACGTACATAATAGATGCATTCCAAAAAGAAAGCAAAATTCAAAAGGAAAGACAGATCATCTGTACTAACTAAAGAAGTAAAAGTATTCTTAAACCTAAAGAGAGGTCACAGGATTAAAAGACTAATAAGAGAGAAAAGTGAGACAAGGTGTCAGATGAATGAAACTGGAATTTTTGCATCATCCTTCACACTAACAATATCCCCAAAATAGCTGTGAATCAGAAATTGGGGGGTGGGGGGAGGTGAACAGAATGTTGTCTGTTGCAAGTTAAATTGGATATAAAAGTAGGAAGGTAATGTTTTATTTATATGGGAAGATGAGGAGAACTCATCTGCAGCACAACGTATTTAAGGAAAGATGCTGGCGCAATGGAAACAGTTTGGAAAAGATTCATTAGACTGGAATCAGCAGATGGCTTCTGAGGTAATGTGGGAGAAGCTGGATTAGAATCCACTGGAGTTCTGAAGAATGTAGAGATTTAATAGAAGCATAAGACCCTAAGGCAGAGGTCCCCAACCTGGGGTACACTAACCCCTCGGTTAATGGTAACACTCCATGGCATTAAAAAAGGTTGGGAACCCCTGCTCTAAGGGGTCTTGCCAAAATGGACTTAATAATGATGTAGAGCCAGGGCTCATTGTTTAAAAATAAAGTGCTGTCCATATAAGACAGGGATGATATGATTTTTCATTTTCTCTCTTCAGGCATCCTGAATCTTCAAAATTCTTCCTCAATGCGTGGGAGAAGCAGATAAAGTATTTTAAAATCAAAATAAATTTTATTCATATTAATATATATAGAATTAACAGTTGCAAATCTTTTCTATTACTAGACGATACTGAAAGTGAGTTGTCATCTTACTTTTTTTAAAAACCCATAGCACCCTTGCCAGTCATCTGCCCTCCTGAGCTGATACACAAATACAATCTGAAACGGCTTCCCTACACGAATCAACGCGTACCTGACCAGTACGGTAAGAACACTAAACTATGGTCCTTCCCCGCTGAGCCCTTATATTGGCTGTGACTATTTTCAGTGCGCTTCTCAGCATGGACTCTTGCAGCCTGGAACGCCCCTGCGGACATCTCACTGTGCTGAAAGACCAACAAGTTTCGGACAGACCAGAGGTTCTTTCACCGAATTGATGATCTTCCAGCAGCAGTTGATGCCCGTCTCTGTGTGACCCTGGGAACGGCCCGTAGATCAGCGAATTCTCTGTTATTTTGTAGTTCGGGATGAACAGTGACCCAGGACACTTGCATCTATCTCCGTAACCTCTTTTGCAAACCCACAGCTCCCAAATAGACAAGCAACCGTCTCGTCGCCTGAGGGCGGAGTGCGTCGAAAGTGATGTTTTCACCATCCAGTAAGGATGCGACTGGCAGGACCCTTCAAGCGAAATATTGGTGCTAGTTAGCAGGTTTGGCGCTGAGGCAGTCTACCAAATGGACAATCTACCCGGGCAACCGCCCAACAAGGAAGAGCTAGATGGATTCACGACATTCAAAGGCTGAACCATTACCGCGGGTTGAGGAGAATGCTCAATCAGAGCAATCAGACCGACTGAAATCTTATTATCCAGTGGATCAGACTCAAGGGGCCGAGTAGCCTCTTTCCTGCTTCCAATTCGAATACCTCGCCGAATTCAGACGGTACAATGTTCTGCACGAAGTGAACGGGACGGCAGAAAACTAATGCCTCACAAAGATTACTCTTAAACCTCTCCTTCTGAAAGCCTGCACACAAGCATCTCTCGGGAAGGGTGGTATCAACGTACCGTCTGCACCCCGGACGGGGCAGCCGCAAGATTAGGCGCGCGCCTCCGGCGCTGACGTGCTGGCGTGTGCGCGCGGGGGGCTCGCTCCCGGAGCCGGGAGGCGTTGCCAGGACGAGCGGCTGCGACGCGGTCGGGGCCTGAGAGCGAGAGAAGGAAGCAGGCAGGGAGAGAGCGCACACCGAGGGAGGGGCTCCCGCATCGCGTTTTCCTGCAACCGTCTCAGACCCGCGGCCTGTCGCTCGATATGAGGATGCCGAGGAGAGAGGGCTGCTCGGCGGCAGGAGCAGACGGCGAGGGCTGCACTCGCCTGCCCCCGGTCAGGAATCCTTTTGTACACGATATCCGCCTGTCGGCGCCGCAGAAGGCGAAGGTGAGGATAATCCGGACGCAGGGTACCCACCACCCCCACCCCGCTTATCCCCCACCTCATGCTTCTTCCTTCTCCACTCCCACCACCCTGGTATTTTCCCGTTGCTTTCCCCTCCCCAACCTCACTGGGGCTACAACAACACTTTCCTTCCCACGCCCCTTCCTTTAACCCACATACCTTCTGTAACTACCCGGGTGTACCCGCACTTTCTGCTCTACTACTTCCTCATCTTCCCCTCCCCCACCCGTTCCTTCCTCCCTCCTCTCCCCCCGGTCCCCAGCCTTCTCCTCTCCCCCCGGTCCCCAGCCTTCTCCTCTCCCCCCGTCCCCACCCGTTTCTAGCCTTCGCCCACCCGTTCCTTCCTCTCCACCCTCCCACCCCCTACCCGTTCCTTCCCCCCCTACCCGTTCCTTCCCCCCTACCCGTTCCTTCCCCCCCTACCCGTTCCTTCCCCCCCACCCGTTCCTTCCCCCCTACCCCTACCCGTTCCTTCCTCTCCACCCTCCCTCCCTCCCTCCCACCCCCTACCCGTTCCTTCCCTTCCACCCTCCCTCCCTCCCTTCCACCCTCCCTCCCTCCCTTCCACCCCCTACCCGTTCCTTCCCCCTACCCGTTCCTTCCCCCTACCCGTTCCTTCCCCCTACCCGTTCCTTCCCCCTACCCCTACCCGTTCCTTCCCCCCCACCCCTACCCGTTCCTCCCCCCTACCCGTTCCTCCCCCCTACCCGTTCCTCCCCCCTACCCCCTACCCGTTCCTCCCCCCACCCCTACCTTCCCCCCCACCCCACCCCCACCCCTACCTTCCCCCCCTATCCCTACCTTCCCCCCTATCCCTACCTTCCCCCCTATCCCTACCTTCCCCCCTATCCCTACCTTCCCCCCATCCCTACCTTCCCCCCATCCCTACCTTCCCCCCACCCCTACCTTCCCCCCACCCCTACCTTCCCCCCACCCCTACCCGTTCCTTCCCCCCACCCGTTCCTTCTCCCCCCACCCCACCCGTTCCTTCTCCCCCCACCCCACCCGTTCCTTCTCCCCCCAACCCCTACCCGTTCCTTTCCCCCACCCGTTCCTTTCCCCCACCCGTTCCTTCCCCCCTACCCCTACCCGTTCCTTCCCCCCTACCCCTACCCGTTCCTTCCTCTCCACCCTCCCTCCCTCCCACCCCCTACCCGTTCCTTCCCTTCCACCCTCCCTCCCTCCCTTCCACCCTCCCTCCCTCCCTTCCACCCTCCCTCCCTCCCTTCCACCCCCTACCCGTTCCTTCCCCCTACCCGTTCCTTCCCCCTACCCCTACCCGTTCCTTCCCCCTACCCCTACCCGTTCCTTCCCCCTACCCGTTCCTTCCCCCTACCCGTTCCTTCCCCCTACCCGTTCCTACCCCCTACCCGTTCCTCCCCCCTACCCCCTACCCGTTCCTCCCCCCTACCCCCTACCCGTTCCTCCCCCCTACCCCCTACCCGTTCCTCCCCCCACCCCTACCTTCCCCCCCACCCCACCCCCACCTTCCCCCCACCCCACCCCCACCCCTACCTTCCCCCCCTATCCCTACCTTCCCCCCTATCCCTACCTTCCCCCATCCCTACCTACCTTCCCCCCATCCCTACCTTCCCCCCATCCCTACCTTCCCCCCCATCCCTACCTTCCCCCCTATCCCTACCTTCCCCCCTATCCCTACCTTCCCCCCTATCCCTACCTTCCCCCCTACCCCTACCCGTTCCTTCTCCCCCCACCCCACCCGTTCCTTCTCCCCCCACCCCACCCGTTCCTTCTCCCCCCACCCCACCCGTTCCTTCTCCCCCCACCCCACCCGTTCCTTCTCCCCCCAACCCCTACCCGTTCCTTTCCCCCTACCCGTTCCTTTCCCCCTACCCGTTCCTTTCCCCCACCCGTTCCTTTCCCCCACCCGTTCCTTCCCCCCACCCTTTCCTTCCCCCCCACCCCACCCTTTCCTTCCCCCCCACCCCACCCGTTCCTTCCCCCCCTACCCCACCCGTTCCTTCCCCCCATCCGTTCCTTCCCCCCATCCGTTCCTTCCCCCCCCACCTCTACCCGTTCCTTCCCCCCCTGTTCCTTCCCCCCCCACCCCTACCCGTTCCTTCCCCTCCCACCCCTACCCGTTCCTTCCCCTCCCACCCCTACCCGTTCCTTCCCCTGGACCCTCTCTCCCCCCCACCCCTACCCGCCCCTTCCCCTGCACCCTCCCACCCACTCCCCCCTACCCGCCCCTTCCCCGCAACCTCCCACCCACTCCCCCCACCCCTTCCCCTGCACCCTCCCACCCACTCCCCCCGCCCCTTCCCCTGCACCCTCCCACCCACTCCCCCCGCCCCTTCCCCTGCACCCTCCCACCCACTACCCCCGCCCCTTCCCCTGCACCCTCCCACCCACTCCCCCCGCCCCTTCCCCTGCACCCTCCCACCCACTCCCCCCGCCCCTTCCCCTGCACCCTCCCACCCACGTCCCCCCGCCCCTTCCCCTGCGTCCCCCGCCCCTTCCCCTGCACCCGCCTCCCCACCCACCCCTTCCCCTGCACCCTCCCACCCGCCCCTTCCCCTGCCCCCCCGCCCCACCCCACCCCACCCCACCCCACTATCCGCCCCTTCCCCTGCCCCCTCCCGCCCCGCCCCTTCCCCCTCCCACCCCTCCACCCCTTCCCCCTCCCACCCCGCCACCCCTTCCCCCTCCCACCCCTCCACCCCTTCTCCTGTCCTCTCGCACCCACCCTGCCCCACTACCCGCCCCTTCCCCTGCCCCCTCCCTCCTCCCTCCCCCCTTTCCTCCCTCCCCCCTTTCCTCCCTCCCCCCTTTCCTCCCTCCCCCCTTTCCTCCCCCCCCTTCCTCCCTCCCCCCTTTCCTCCCCCCTTTCCTCCCCCCCTTTCCTCCCCCCCCCTTTCCTCCCCCCCCCTTTCCTCCTCCCCCCTTTCCTCCTCCCCCCTTTCCTCCTCCCCCCTTCCTCCTCCCCCCTTCCTCCTCCCCCCTTCCTCCTCCCCCCCTTCCTCCTCCCCCCCTTCCTCCTCCCCCCCTTCCTCCTCCCCCCCTTCCTCCTCCCCCCCTTCCTCCTCCCCCCCTTCCTCCTCCCCCCCTTCCTCCTCCCCCCCACTCCTCCTCCCCCCCTCCCACCCACTCCTCCTCCCCCCCTCCCACCCACTCCTTCTCTTGCCCGTTCCTTCCTCTCTCACCCCCCCCGTCTCCTCCTCTCTCCCACTCCCCACCTGTACCTTCCACTTCACCCTCCCATTCCCCACCCGTTCCTTCCTCTCCACCCCCATCCTACCCTAACCGCCGTGCTTTGCTTCCCCTTCCTGAACTACTGCAATGTATCTTCTGGTCTTTCTTTCCAGCCACCCCTTCCTCGCCCCCTACCGATCTTGCGGGCAATTTAGGCCCCGATTAGCACCGACTCAGAAATAGTCCCCGACTGGAAGTCCGGTAGAAATTCACCTCCTTAGCTGATGCTCGGGTCTAGATACAAGCTGTTGATGTTTATTCAGTTTCTTCGATTGGATCTTCATGTTTCTGGCGTCGTTTTCATTCCTGTTTCATTGCGTCTACGCGAACCTAGGGTGATAACAAAACGGGATTAGCAGCGCTATTATTATGTAAATACTGCGGATTTGTATTTGCGTTTCTTGTGTTGCTTCGAGGTTATTACTCGTTTCCTGAAGGAAGCTATCAGCAGGGAATGCTGCACCTCTTGGGAAAACAGTGCTTAGTTTCCTCTCCTATAATACTATTTCACAGCGACGCCATTTGCCAATATACTGCATTGAGTTTGAAAACGCCACATTTTAAAATTGTTCCCTATTGGTATTTTATTGTGCATTGAACACCAATACCGGACTTGGCAATAAGAGAGCAAAATATGTGCTTTTTGAGGTAGATAGGTACTCAACTAAATCGTTTGTAATACAGTATTGTACTCGCGGAATAAAAGCAATAGGATACCTGTAGATTGAGTTTCCTAGCTGCACTTATTAGCTTATGTTCCAGAAAGCTGACCTGGTAAAGGACAGCATCATTAATCAAGCAATCAGTTAAGGTGTTTGTGTATGATCAATAGCTGTAAATTTTGATATTCTCAATGAATGCCACTCAATGCCATTTGTATGCCTATTAATGTGTTTGTTACGCAAACACGAGGAAATCTGCAGATGCTGGAAATTCAAGCAACACACATCAAAAGTTGCTGGTGAACGCAGCAGGCCAGGCAGCATCTCTAGGAAGAGGTACAGTCGATGTTTCGGGCTGAAGGGTCTCGGCCCGAAATGTCGACTGTACCTCTTCCTAGAGATGCTGCCTGGCCTGCTGCATTCACCAGCAACTTTGATGAATGTGTTCGTTACTCTGGATTTCCAGCACCTGCAGAGTCGTCTTGTGTTTAAAATTCTATTAAGTATGTGGTGGTTTTATAAGCTACAGAGAGTTGAATCTGGTGCTTCAGGACATATTTAGTAGAAGTTCAGGATGTAGCATGAAATCAAAGTATTGCAAATAATGGAAATATGAAACTAAAAGAAAACAAAATCCTGGCAATACTGTAGTCAGACAACACGGTGGAGAGAAACTTTTAATATTCCAAGTTGATGGTTTTCCAGTATTTTCTGTTACAGCAGATTTTGGCATTTGACGATTCTTAAACTATCCCCCAAGGTATCCCAAGGACTTTGCTCTAAGTCTGAGGTGGCCAATGAGGCCTATGCAAGAAATACAGATTTTGCCGCAGGTGGGACAGTAGGTGTTCAACCCTTGGTCCAGTCAGAGAGGTTGCAAGTGATTTCTCACTTGCTTTTGTGTCAGTTTGTGATTTTAGGTTGTGAGAATGTTACATAACTTTTGGGGATGCCCTCGAAGGATTTTTTTTTTTGTCAGGAATTGTTTGCATGCCAAACTGTGAACGTGTTTTAAGAATCTATTCACGTGATGTGGCCCAGAGCAACACAGACAAAATGATGGAGGAACTCAGCAGGTCAGTCCTGATAAAGGACCTCAGCCTTACACATCGACTGTTTATTCCTTTCCGTAAATGTGGCCTGACCTGCTTGAGTTTCTCCAGCATCACTAATGCTTGTATTGTGTATAAATAATGCAATATAATGGAGGGAAATGAAGAGCTCACTTAATGTGTGCCTGAAATGTTCTGCTTTGTAACCAAGTTAATGGTAACGTAGTTTCCTTTGCATAACCTGTTGATATACTTTGATCTCAGTAATAAAGGTTTCTAAAAATGAAACCTGCTACACATGTTCATTGTTTCGTACATCTATTGCCTGAAAGCAAGTATGTATGTGCCAGGAAGCTTTCTCAACCCAAAATATAATTTATTGTAAAATGCTGTACATCATAGCTGGTCAAGGACCACAAGGTAATTTTGTACAGAGCCAGCACTTTCCACAGGACTGTAATATATTGCTTTCAATCATGCTTCTGGTGTTTTGAGAGGAATACAATTTATTGGAAAAGTGGAGAAATCCTCTTGGTACAGAGAAACAATAAATTTTCATCAATGTAAGGGATGTAAGAACTAAATTGAACTGGTGGCTCCATGCAAAGCAAAGTTAACTTTATGCTATGTCAACAAATGTAATTTAATTCTCCCATGAAGGGTGACAGATGCTGCACAGGCCTCCTATTTTTTTTGCTGGTATGTTTGTCACTCATTGGTGAACTCAGGACTTGTTTTTTTGCTGCCAGAGGAAACTACTTTTTCATGTATGTAATCTATTTGAAAATTGGACTTGAATAATGCATTAAGTCTGTCAATAATGTATCCTTGTGCACAGTGGTTTATTCAGAGGCATTTAAAATTTCTCACTGTAGTACTTCTCATTTTTTCCCAATCTCATTCTGAGAATATGAAACAATGTCCAAGTTCACTGTTGTCAATGAATTGTCCCATTCACTCCTCACTGCAAGAAATGCCTGTTTCCCAACAAGTTGGTATTTCCATTTAGAAGTATTAGTAACTCCTACTAATTTGCCTCAATGTCTTGTTTTATTCTGGAAGGCATCTTGAGCAAGCTCTCTAATACGCCGATAAGCTCTCTGCTTGGAATACTCTCAAGTTATGGTCACCAGAGAACTGGGAATACACTAAATGCAATGAATTGCGAGAGTTATGAAGAAATACTGGAAGAAACTGGGCTTTTCAACTTTGAAGGGTTTTTGAAAGTTGGTAAAATTAGTGCATGAATTGTGTGTGTGTGGGAAGTGGAGAAGAAATTGAGTGCATTAAAGAATTAAAGTTTTATGTTAATGCAAGAATAATTTATATTTATAGTTCTTTAGGTGGGTGTCATGGGGATGAGCTTCTGGATAAAATACTGAAAATCCTGTGGAGGAAATATTAGCTGTAGAGGGATTTACAACCTCTAGGAGTAGATGCATTGAAACAGTAGATTAGGGTTGTTCAAAGCTAATTTATTATCAAAGAATAAATTTGGATACAATAGGGTCTTTTAAGAGACTCAGGTACATGAAGCTTAAAAAAATAGAGGGCTATGCGGTAGGGAAATTCTAGTCAGTTTCTAGAGTAGGTTATGTGGTTGGCACAACGTTATGGACCAAAAGGCCTGTAATATGCTCTAAATTTTCTATGTTTCTATGTATAAATTATACAACCTTGAGATTTGTTTGCTTACAGGCAGTCACAAAGCAAGGAACCCGAAAGAACCCAAGTAAAAAAAAGTAAGGTCCCTCCCCCCCCCCCCCATGTCCACAGAGAAAGGGCAAAAAACACAGAACAAATCATGCAAGCAATAGAAGCAAGCAACAGTAACAGCATTCTGAACCAAATTGAGTCCTTGGATCCAAATCCCAGGAGTAGGCCCAAAGCCTCTATTCAGTTAACCATATTAGCAGGGCTAGTGGCCGTAATGTTTGAAGACACAGAGCACAGCAGCTGGGAGCAGCCTCACAGCTTTAGCATCGTGACGAGAGGAGCCCCCGGACTTCCTGGGCTGATGATTAAATTGTCCAAACCTTGCTCTCGGACCTGCTGCAGCAAATTGCTCCGGCTCTGCATTTTGCTGCCAGAGAAGGCATTGTGCACCCCTTCAAATCGGCTCAACACCCAGAGCGGTCCAACCTTGGTTATGATTTGCATTAGTTTTCTAAAATACTGTATTCTACTGACCTTTCAATGGGTGAACATTTAGGGTACGTCCACACTACGCTGGATAATTTTGAAAACGCCGGTTTCGAGTAAAAACGACAGGCGTACACACTAAATGTTTTTCAAAATATCTCTGTCCACACTAACATGGATATTTGGACGATTCTTCTCTACTGGGCACGCGCAGGACATACAGAAACCAAGCGAAAAGGAAACGGTATACTTAGTGCGCGTTTGTCCAGTTACAGAGTAGAAAAACTTAAAAGGAATTGCTCTTGGCTGTCACGCAGGAGGACTTAAAACTAAAAAAAACAAATACTGGAGTGTATGGAGGCAACCAACAGGGAGTTCACGGACAGTATGACCCGGCTGATGACAAATATTGAAAAACTGACTAACTGTTGCATTAATAAAGCGCCTTGTTCAATGTATAAAACATATCTGCATCAGTTTATCTTGTATTTCCATACAATGTTACATTAGGCTGTTACACATCTATTGTCAGAGAAGTACTTGCATAAATAGATAAACCACCTTCATACGAACAAGGACAGAAAACAGGGCAAAGTGAGTATACTTATTTATTCAGTAAGCTATGGGTCAAAGTATTTGGTGAGTACATTTCTAACTCTTCTGGCTTCGGTCTCGTTGCCGTCTGTTCTGAAATTGTTAGGTTCTGCAAAGTGCAGAATTAAATATCGCCGGTGATGATTGTACGCTTTAGTATCAATTGTTTGGCGACAATAAAGTAGTAATAATAATAAGGAGGAAACAATGAAATGCCGCACTGCCGCCATCTGTTCCAGCACGTCATGACAGTGGTTTTGAAAAGCTCCGGTTACCCCGTACACACTGCAGTGGATATTAGGCGTTTTCAAATTTATTCACTGTGGAGACTGTTCCTGAAAATCTCCGTTTTCGGGGGCTGAAAACGCCGTTTCAGTGTGGACGGAAGGTCAAAATGAAGAGAAAAAGCTTTGTTTTCAAAATTGTCTGGCGTAGTGTGGACATAGCCTTAGGGAACAGTGACCACAAATCCTTATCTTTCAGGGTAGCTATAGATGAGGGCTTTATCTAGATAGTCCTTGTAGGAGAGTTTTAAATTGGAGTAATTATGAGGGCATTAGGCAGGAACTAAGAAGTGTTAATTGGGAACACCTTTTCTCTGGCAAGTCCATGTCAGACATGTGGAAGTTGTTTAAAGATCAATTGTACAGAGTACAGGAAAACTATGTTCCTGTTAGAAGGAAGGACGTGGGTGGCTAGATAAGAGAACTTTGGATGGCCAGAGAGGTGATGAACTTAGTCAAGAAGAAAAAGGACAAGTATGTAAACTTCAGAAGTTAAGATCAAACAAAGCACATGAGTAAAAAGAAGCCAGAAAAAAAACTAAAGAAGGGAATTCGGAAACACATCAAAGTTGCTGGTGAACGCAGCAGGCCAGACCCTTAAGGGTCTCAGCCTGAAACGTCGACCGTACCTCTTCCTAGAGATGCTGCCTGGCCTGCTGCGTTCACCAGCAACTTTGATGTGTGTGCTTGAATTTCCAGTATCTGCTGAATTCCTCTTGTTTGGGAATTCAGAAAGCCAGGAGGGGCCATGAAAAGTCCTTGGCAAATAGGATTAAGGTGAATTCCAAGTCATTCTATACCTACATCAAGAGCAAGAGGATATCTAGGGAGAGGGTGGGACCACTTAAGGGTAAAGGAGTGAATATTTGGTTGGATGTGGAGAACGTGAGTGAGGTACTTTGAGTATTTTGATTCAGTATTTACCAAGGAAAAGGTGTGGAAGACCAGGAGATCGTTGCTGAGTGTATCAATATGTTAGGACATTTAGAGGTCAAGGAGGAGGAAGTGTTGGGCCTCCTAATGAGTATTAAGGTGCATAGGTCCCCAGGGCCTGTTGGGATTTACCCCAGGTTATCGAAGGAGGCAGGATATGTGACTGCTGGGCTCTTGACCGGTATCTTCATGTCCTGTAGCCACAGGTGAGGTCCCACAGGACTGGCAAGTGGCTAATGTACCTCAGTTTAAGAAAAGGAACAAGGGAAAATCCTGTGAACTATAGACCAGTGAATCTCACGTCAGTTACTGGGAAATTGCTTGAGAAAATTGTTAGTGATGGGATATACGAGCATTTGGAAACCCATGGCTTAATTAGAGAGAGCCAGCATGGCTTTGTGCATGGCAGGCTGTGCCTTAGCCAACTTGATTGAGTTTTTTGCCAAGGCAACGAGAAAGATTGATGAGGGTAGGGCAGTGGATGTTGTCTACCTGGATTTTATTAAAGGGTTTGACAAAGTCCCTCATGGGAAGCTAATCCCGAAGGTTAAGATGCACAGAATCCGCAGTGAATTGGCTGTTTAGATTCAGAACTGGCTGGCACATAGCAGACAGCGGGTAGTGATTGAAGGGACTTATTCAAGCTGGTGGTCTGTAATTCGTGAGGTTCTGCAGTGATCTGTACTGCTGTTTGTAATGTATATAAATGACCTGGATGAAAATGTAGGTGTGTGGGTAAGTAGATTTGCAGATGATACCAAGATTAGTGGAGTTGTGGATAGTGCAGAAGATTGGGAAAGAATACAGTACGATGTTGATCAGTTGCAGATATGGGAGAGAAATGGCAGATGGAGTTTAACCCAGATGAATATGAGGTGTTGCACCTTGGTGGGGTAAATGCAAGGAGACAGTACACGGTTAAGGACAAGATCCTTAACAATGTTGCTGAGCAGAAAGATCTTGGGATTCAAATTCACAGCTCCTTGAAAGTGGCTACACAGGTAGATAAGATGCTTAAGAAGGCTTATGGAATGCTTGCTTTTATTCGTCGAGGCACTGAGTTCAAAAGTCGAGAGGTTATGCTGCAACTTTATAAAACTCTGGTTAGGCCACATCTGGAATCGTGCATACATTTCAGGTCGCCCCACTCTAGGAAGGATGCTGAAGCTTTGAAGAGGGTGTAGGAGAGGTTTACCAAGATGCTGCTTGGTTTCAAGGGCACGTGCTATCACAGGAGGCTAGATAAACTAAAATTGCTTTCTTTGGAGTGCCAGAGGCTAAGGGGAAAATTGATAGATGTTTACAAGATTGAGTAGGCAGAGTATCTGTTTCCCAGGGTTGAAATGTCTAATACCAGAGAGCATGCACTGAAGGTGAGCAGGGCAAACGTTAGTTAGCTAGTGCAGTGCAAGTTGAAGAATGGTAATTGGGTACTTGGCCAGTTGCTGTGCCTCTGAGCTCGCAGGGTGTCCCAAGAATGTTGTGCAGTCTAAAGTAAGGCACTGGAAGCATTTTTTAAACTGGCCCCTGAGTCGTATGCTAGCCATAGCTGGCATATCTCCATACAGTTAATTGAAATCACTGACCATTAAAAGGCTAAGTGGGTTTTCTTTTAACTTTTCAAACTTTTTAATTGGGTCAGGGGATTATTCTAATGTTTTAATTTTCATGCATTTGGTTTTGTTTTTAACTTGAATACATTAGATTGTATTAATTTCCCAAGCAGTAGAAAACAATGCAAAGGACATGAGGAGGATGAGCTGTCAGGGAAACCATCAAACAAGTCCATTGGCTGGTCCATACTTGGTTCAATCTTGGGCCTGGTTTTGCCTTGTGAACCATGTATTTTTGTAGAATGGCAGCTGTGGCTAGGCTTCAGTCATGGGAGCCGTGCATCCTAGAACAAAGTGCGACTGTGGTGGCCAGAAGATGTGGAGCTGGTTCAGCATGATCTCGCCCATTGTGTCTGATGTGGATATCTGAGGTCAGGCTGATGGTAAGGGCGTCTGTTTGTGTGAGGCTGGCTATAAATGGCATTGCTGTGCTATTTCATTTTGGACTGCACACTCCACGATTAACTCCAGAGCAAATTATTGCCATGCAGATGTATGTGGAGTTTTTCCACAATTACTAATTCAGATGCAAGTAGCAGGTATATTGGTAGAAATTCAAGGATTAGTTCTTAAGTCTTGAGCATTATGTTTTAGAAATTATTTTGCTTTAAATTTGCAGAAAATAGCACTTGGATTAATTGACCTAAAATGAATCAATTTTGATTACTTTTTGATAAATTAATCCCATCACGTAATTGATGTTATTTGATAGCATAAGACATAAGAGCAGAATTAGGCCATTCAGCCCATTGAATCTGTTCCAGCATTCTATCATGGCTAATTTATTATTCCTCTCATCGCATTCTCCTGCCTTCTCCCAGTAACCTTTGACACTCTGACTAATCAAGAACCTATCAACATCCACTTTAAATATATTCAGTGACTTGGCCTCCACAAATGACGAAGAATTCCACAGATTCACTATCCTTTGGATGAAGAAATTCCTCTCCTTTTCTGTTCTAAGTGGAAGCCTCTCTTTTCTGAAGCAGTGCCCTCTGGTCCTAGACTCACCCATTATAGAAAACATCCTCCTTATATGCACTGTATCCAGACCTTTCAATATTTGATAGGTCTCAATGAGATACTCCCACCGCCCCCCCCCCCATTCTTCTAAACTTGATTCAGTACAGGCCTTGAATCATCAAACGCTCTTCACATGCTAACCCTTTCACTCCTGGAATCATTTTTGTGAACCTCTTCTGGACCCTTTTCAATGCTAATAAATCTTTTCTTAGATAATGGGCTCAGAACTGCTCTCGATACTCCAAGTGTAGTCTGACCAATGCCTTGTAAAGCCTCTCAGCATTACATCCTTGCAGTTATATTCTAGTCCTCTTGAAATGAATGCTAACATTGCATTTGTCTTTCTTACCATGGACTCCCTTTAGAAAATGCTGCGCACAAGATTTCTCAAGTCCCTTTGCACCTCTAATTTTCCCCCAATTTAGAAAAGTCTATCACATTATAGGAGTGCCAGGTCTCCCCACTTCCCTTTCCTTAACTGCAGAAGTGTCGTAATAAGTTGGCACCCACCAGTCCAACGAGAAGATTGTAGCAAAAGCTTTAGAGAACAGGGTGATGTTCCTCTGGATCAGCAGTACTCAACACAAGAGGAAGGATGACACCAATGATGAAGAGTACCGGTACTCTCCACAGTAAATTCATTGTGTTGACGTAAACACGAGGAATTCTGCAGATGCTGGAAATTCAAGCAACACACATCAAAGTTGCTGGTGAACACAGCAGGCCAGGCAGCATCTCTAGGAAGAGGTACAGTCGACGTTTCAGACTGAGCCCCTTCGTCAGGACTAACTGAATGAAGAGCTAGTAAGAGATTTGAAAGGGGGAGGGGTAGATCCAAAATGATAGGAGAAGACAGGAGGGAGAGGGATGGAGCCAAGAGCTGGACAGGTGATTGGAAAAGGGATATGAGAGGATCATGGGACAGGAGGCCCAGGGAGAAGGAAAAGGGAGGGGGGGGAACCCAGAGGATGGGCAAGGGGTATAGTCAGAGGGAGAAAAAGGAGAGAGAGAGAAAGAATGTGTGTATAAAAATACATAACGGATGGGGTACGAGGGGGAGGTGGGGCATTAGCGGAAGTTAGAGAAGTCAATGTTCATGCCATCAGGTTGGAGGCTACCCAGACGGAATATAAGGCATTGTTCCTCCAACCTGAGTGTGGCTTCATCTTGACAGTAGAGGAGGCCATGGATAGACATAACAGAATGGGAATGGGATGTGGAATTAAAACGTGTGGCCATTGGGAGATCCTGCTTTCTCTGGCGGACAGAGCGTAGGTGTTCAGCAAAACGATCTCCCAGTCTGCGTTGGGTCTCGGCAATATAGCAAAACGATCTCCCAGTCTGCACGTTGACACTGGCTTGGAAGCAGTCAACACTTGCCATGACCAGGGTGAGGATGGCTATCATTTCATGGACCTTTCCAGTTACACTGAGTGTGAGCTTCACTGAAATAATTTGATGTTTGAGTGAAACTTTGTTTATGAGGGGCACAGAAATTAGTATCTTATCAGTATCTTAACATTTAGTGTTGTGAAGTGCACACCACTGAAATCACTTTTGCAAGAAATATTTGCACATTGTGTAGTTTTGACCAGATTAATAATTATTGGATGATGGAAGTTCTAATGTTGCTAAGAAGTTCCATGATTGTTGCTGCTGTTCCTTTCTGCTCCTTGTGGCACACTGAGCAGCGACCTTGCTGTTTCTTTAACATCTGTAGGTTTTTTTTACGAGGCCAAGTTTCTAGCTCAATGCTCAACCCAGCATGGATATAAAGTGTGCAAGGAGCCAGCTGCATTTCAATCCAGGGCCACTCACCTCAAAGTTTGGGATGCGGATACCACTACTCCACAGGCAGGCTAAAAGGTTTCATTATTAGTTCGTGATTTATTTTACAGAGGAGGAAATATTCACAGTAAATATACATGTTATTGTGATCTTGTTATAGTTGTTTGCCAGAATAATTGGCTTTATTTGAACATACAGTAGCTGGTACTCTGCCGTGATGCAGATTTTGGACATGTAGTGAGTGGGTGAGTTTGTCGGGTAAGAGTGATATAACACATCCACTGCATCTTATAACACGAGTCTCTTAGTTAAAACATTTTCTATTTGTGCCTTAATTGGATAACAAGAACTAGTTGGCACATTTTCTTGAATATATGCTTTGACTAATATTTGCCCATCTACTGCACATTTTTCCCATTTGTCTGCATTAGGTTTATATTGTATTCCTTGTCTGTTTTTAATGCATGTCTAAATATTTCCTAAGCATATTAGCCATATCTGGCACCGAGTTCTAGAATCAGCCATGTTCATTTAAAAACTTTCATCTCAAATCCCTTTCGAAATTCCTGCATATCACTTTAAACGTGTGCCTATTGTTAATTTTATATGCCTCTCAGGTCATCCCAGCCACCTCTGGTAAAGGCGGGTCACTGGTGCCTTAAAACCATTCACTTCGGGCAGATGGAACTCGTCAGCCATGGAAAACAGTTCACCAAGGATAAAGAAAACTCTGATCTCAAAGCTCCGCTGCTTTGTGGTTATACCCATTCATTGGGAAAGCTGCGGGACTAAACCCAGAGGGTAAAATCCAGAGCTTGATTTCCTGAGGCAGTCCGACGTTGTTCACTGACAACTCCTGCAATGCTGCTGGTGCCAAGCTGCACTGGTCTTTGCCGTTCCTTTAGGTTCTTCAGATGCGTGGAGAGTGGGAGCTTGCTCTGCCCTGACATGCATATCTGGACAGCTAGGATGCACAATCTATGGTCGACCCTAACCAACAGGGGCCTCAGGTCACCCCACAATCCCCTGCATGCTGGGGGAAAACAAGCCCTGCCTTCCCAACCTTTCCTCATAACTAAATCCCCCAATCCAGGCAACATCCTGAGGAATGTCTTCTGCACGCTGTCCAGCCCAGCCACATCCTTCCTGTAGTGTGTCAACCAGAATGGCACACATTGCTTCCAAGTATGGTCCTTTCAGTGTTTTGTGAAGTTGTGACATAATGTTCTGTTAAGTATGTCATATACTGCTTTATCTTCCTGTGTTGCAAGTTGCAGGGAATTAAGGATTGAGCGTCTGTTCATGAACATTCATTAGTAAATGGTAGAGCACTGTCAATATCCTGCCCCAATGTAACACTTTACACTTTATGCACCTTTAATAAGGGATTAAATTCTACAAACCCCATTTCCAGAAAAGTTGGGATGTTTTCCAAAATGCAATAAAAACAAAAATTTGTTGTATGTTAATTCACGTGAACCTTTATTTAACTGACAAAGGTACAAAGAAAAGATTTTCAGTAGTTTTACTGACCAACTTAATTGTAATTTGTAAATATACACAAATTTAGAATTTGATGGCTGCAACATACGCAACAAAAGTTGGGACAGAGTTAAAATAAGATTGAAAAGTGCACAGAATATTCAAGTAACACCGGTTTGGAAGACTAATTGGTAACAGGTGAGGTATCATGACTGGGTATAAAAGTAGCGTCCATCAAAGGCTCAGTCTTTGCAGGCAAGGATGGGTCGTGGCTCACCCCTTTGTGCCAAAATTCATGACAGCATTGTTAGTCAGTTCAAAAGGAACATTTCTCAACGCAAGGTTGCAGAGAATTTAGGTCTTTCAGCATCTACAGTACATAATATTGTGAAAAAATTCAGAGAATTCAGAGACATCTCAGTGCGTAAAGGGTAAGGTCGGAAACCACTGTTGAATGCACGTGATCTTCAAGCCCTCAGGCTGCACTGCCTAAGAAACAGTCATGCTACTGTGACAATTATAGCCACCTGGGCTCTGGAGTACTTTGGAAATCCATTGTCACTCAACACAGACCTTCACTGCATCCAGAAATGCAACCTGAAACTGTATTATGCAAGGAGGAAGCCATACATCAACTCTATGCAGAAACGCCGGCGAGTTCTCTGGGCCCGAGCTCATCTCAGATGGACAAAAGACCGTGGAACCATGTGCTGTGGTCAGATGAGTCCACATTTCAGCTAGTTTTCGGAAAAAAATGGGCGTCGAGTTCTCCGTGCCAAAGATGAAAACGACCATCCAGATTGTTATCAGCGAAAGGTGCATAAGCCAGCATCTGTGATGGTATGGGGGTGCATCAGTACCCACGGCATGGGTGAGTTGCATGTATGTGAAGGTACCATTGACTCTGAGGTGTAGATTAGGATTTTAGAGAGACATATGTTGCCATCAAGGCGGTGTCTCTTCCTGGGACGTCCATGCTTATTTCAGCAGGACAATGCCAGACCACATTCTGCACGGACTACAACAGCGTGGCTTTGTAGACACAGAGTGCATGTGCTTGAATGGCCTGCTGCCAGTCCAGATCTATCTCCTATTGAAAATGTATGGCGCATCATGAAGAGGAGAATCAGACAACGGAGACCATGGACTGTTGAGTAGCTGAAGTCTTATATCAAGCAAGAATGGACAAAATTTCCAATTGCAATTCTACTACAATTAGTATCCTCAGTTCCAAAATGATTAAAAAGTGTTATTAAAAGGAAATGTAATGTAACACAATGGTAAACATGCCTCTGTCCCAACTTTTGTTGAGTGTTGCAGCCATCAAATTCTAAAATTGGGTATGTTTACAAAATACAATTAAGTTGGTCAGTAAAACTATTGAAAATCTTTTCTTTGTACTTTTGTCAGTTAAATAAAGGTTCACGTGAATTAACATATCACAGATTTTTATTTTTTATTGCATTGTGGAAAATATCCCAACTTTTCTGGAAATGGGGTTTGCATATGCCACTGAAACACTTAACTTTCCACCTGATCTATATCCTGCTTAGCCTTGGACAATGTTCTTTGTTATCCACAACACCAACTTTTACGTTATCTGCAAACTCAGTAATCGAAACACCTAAATTCGCATCCAAGTACAGGTTTACCAGTACCAAAGTAAATTTGTTACCAAAATATGTACATGCCACCATATACTAGCCTGTGATTCATTTTCCTGTGGGCATTCGCATTAGATAAAAAGAAACACTGTAGAATCAAGGAAAAATTACACACAAAATTGGACAAGCAACCAATGTGCAAAAGAAGGCAAACTGCACAAATAAAGTAAGAAATACTATTGAGAACATGAATTGTAAAGTCCTTGAATGTGAGTTGTGGAATCAGTCTGGTATTGAGGTAAGTGAAGTTATCTTTGCTGGTTCAGGACCCTGATAGATAGATAGATATACTTTATTAATCCCGAGGGAAATTTGGTTTCATTACAGCCGCACCAACCAAGAGTAGAGCGTAAATGTAGCAATACAAAAAACCCCCACAATCAAACACCAAAATACAAATTATGCCAGATGAAAAATAAGTCCAGGACCAGTCTATTGGCTCAGTGTGTCTGACCCTCCACGGGAGGAGCTGCACATTCGATGGCCACAGGCAGGAACGACCTCCCGTGCCGCCAAGTGTTGTATCACGGTGGAATGTGGCCGAAGTCCAACAGTAAAAAGTTCAATATCCAGTCTGCAAACATGTTCCTCGATTGTAATATACCCTGGATTGCACCATCTGTTGTTAGCCAGAACGGTAAGCACCTAACTCCTTTATGCTTACCGCTCTCAGTGCACTTCTGGTCAGCCAAAACGGTATTACCCACCGAACTCCTCTTCTCCAGAAGTCTCTGTTGTCTCCACCCGGTCCTCTTTCCTCGGCTTTGTGATCCCCCTCTGTGTGTTTTCCTCCGGATTTCAGCAGGGGTGTCTACCGCTGTGTTCGCTAAGACGGCCGGTCTTTGCTGCCTTCTTGCGACCTTCTGTCCCGCATATTGGGGTGTAACCATTTCCAGCGCTAAAGAAAACCCGAATAAAACTTTCTCTACCAGCATGTTAGGGAGGGTGCAGCTTCGATGTGTTACTGTGAGAAAAAAAATACAAAAAATAACGTAAATTAAAAAGTAAGAAGTAGAAAGTAAGAATAGATCGAAACGGCCATACCAGGATGCATGCACGACCGGCGCATGCGCACTGATGGTTGAAGAGATATAACTGTTCCTGAACCTGGTGGTGGTGGAACTAAGGCTCCCTGCGGTGTACCACTGGTCACAATTTTCAATAACAAGGCATCATTTCTGCCTCCTGTCACTGTCAATTTTGGGTCTAATTAGGCAGTTTGCCTTGAATCCCACATTCGACCAGTCTACCATGCAGGACTTTATCAACTGAGTTTAATATGTTGGGCCCATTAAGAAAATAAGTTTTTGTACTGGTTTCATTTTTTTTGCTTTAAAACTTGGCGAATTTTTCTCACCTTTGCATGTTGTGTTGTTGTTGGATCTATTTTGAATTGCATTGCATAGTTCTCAATTTGTAATAAAAGATCTTTAGGACTCATTTATGACGGGTACAATCATAAAGCTGAGGTTCTGATAGCATAGCTACGTTTGGTTTGTTAACTTCAACGATTTTGCTTGGATAAGTTTTATTTTACCTGTTAGTTGGCTTCAGTGAAAATTTTATTTGCATACGCTTTATGCTTGGACAGCAGAGTCTTAATAACGACATTCTTTGTTTTTTTGACTTGATTTGTAGTTTTTATCCCTGGAGTACTTAGCAATTTTGTGAAAACTGAGCTGGTTTTAGATGCACCTACATTGAGTATACATGCTAGTTAAAGGTGGATCTGTGTACATATTTGCAGCTGGTAATGGATGGAGTATAATCTATATCTGGAGATGGGGACATGTGCACATTTTGCAGGCTGATAGCCGTGCTAAATTTCAGGCAGGTTGGTTCAAGGTTGCTTTCTGATATTCTGGATTTTGCTGCCCAAGTGAGTTCATTAGCAAACAAACTCTCAAATACACTCTCAGGGCACCTTTATTTTAAAATAATCTTTTAGTGTTGTCCATCTACCCTAAATCTGATCATGAGTGATTTCAAGATTTATCAAAAATTACCAGAAACACAATGAATTGTAAAGGAGTGACCATGTAAGAATGCAATTTTGTTGGAAACCAGATATACTGAGGAGGCAGAATTTCTACACCTTCAGTCTCTCCCTCTGTCATGGAGTTGTTTGATTGCTTCTGTAAGTTTATTTGTACATCTAAATGCAAAGGATTTTCCAAGGACCACCTAATTTACTGCCCATTATGCCACTGGTGGGTAGGGCAGCAATGAAGGTCTGCCATCTCTGCTGGTGTTCAGAGCTTCCTTCATCATGTCAGTAGCTCCTCTTGGTTTTCACTGCTGTCAGTCGTACAAGTCCTGGGTGGAGACTCAGGAATACATCACATTCAGATGTAGAAAGATTCTTAATTGCTGTTTCTGTAACAGTTTTGTTTTTACCAGTCAGGGTTCTTAGCCCTAAGCTGAAACCCTTGAACCTGGAGGACCAGTGGACCACTTCTAGTCAGGCAGCTACCCTTTGACTAGTTTGGCATGCGTAACCCTACCTAGAGCCAAAGCATAAAGCCTTGACCCCAGCCAGCTTAATTCTCTGGGTTATTGAGGCACGCAAGCCTTCAAACCTATTGGCAAGCTTGTGGTCATTTTGGTGGAAGGATCACATAAACTGAGTACCAAATGCTTCTGAGAGGTCAACAAGGGCACAGGTGTTTACATTGGAAAGTTGGCATTATTTTTGGTAGTTATCTGATTATCTCATTGAAGCTATTCCTATTCTTTTTTTGAATAACACAATGGTAAATCACTTATGATGCCAAATAAATTTTCAGCTGGTCTCATCCCATTTTAAGTTGGTGTTCAGTGGAAAAAATTTTGATTTTAATATTTGGTTTTAAAAATATGTTCAACAGCTTCTCATTCTACAGATAAAGACTGACCTGCATTTTCTGTTACTGCTAAAGTTACAGCTTTTGCTATATTTAGTTCAGTTTAAAATGTATAAGATACCAGTGTTTGTAACAGAACACTATTATAAAAACAAGCTAGTTGAACTAAATCTGTATAAATTACATGTTAGACCTCAGGTCAAGAATTGTTCAATTCTGTATAACACAATTTTAGGAAGAAAGGCTGAAACTTGAAGTCATAAAAGAAATTTACCTAAATTATATGGGGAGTCTAAAATAATTGGGGAGTTCTGTTTTTGAGCAGTTTAAGGGTGTACATTGTTGGAGTTCAACTGTTTCTATTGGCAGGATTAGTCACTGTTGTAACTAAGATTTAAGAAAAGTTGCAAAAAAAAGTTGGAAGTATTTAAAAAAAAAAGTAATAATGCAAAAAGCTATGGTAGAAGGAGTTGAAATGATTTTCAAAATTGAAATAGGTATACATTTCAAAAGCTTTGTAAAGTAAACCAAAATCAGAGATCTAGCTTGTTCCTTTTACAGAGCCAGCACAAGCTGAATGAAAGAAAAATTCAGAAGCAATGGATGTTGTTTAAAAAAAAATTGAAATCATCTGAGTGTAAGGAATCACTTAGAAATATTAAAGGAGGAGATCTGTCCTTGGAAGTTAAGATAATCACTTCAGATGAGAAAGGGGTTGCATCACGTCATGTGGGCAATGTGAAAGGAATCACGAGCTCCTAAAGAGCAACCTAGAACAAACGTCAGCTGGTAAAGCTGCCTCAGTGGTTGGTTTGGGGTGGGGAGGGGGGTTGCTTCTGCTTAGGAATAGTAATTAAAGTGGGCTAGACATCTCAGTAAGCTGGCCGGTGGAGTAATGGCACCAGCACTGGACTTCAAGACAAATGGTCCCAGCTTCAAATCCGGTCGGCAGCTTGCATGCTTTCTATCTGTGCTGGCTTGAGCATCAAACAGACAAAAATGCCAAAGGAACGACAAGGTTGCCATCCAATGTGCCACAGGGTGCGGAAAGGAGCTTAAAAACAAAAGGGTCATCTCCGTTGACGGGGAGGGAGACTTGAAGGTAGTAGATTGAGGGTGGAAGCAAAACTGGATGGAGATGGATCAAAAGGAGGGAAGAATGCTCAAGAAATGATGAGGAAAATACTGAATATAATTGAACAACTTTGCATCAAAATACACAGGCGCTATCTGACAGTAATGCAACTGCATCTAACTGTAAATACAGTCACTAAACCTCTGCCTGCATTCATGATTCAGTACGTTCAGCATTCTTGTGGAGCTGATGTCAGTATCGTTTAGTCGACTGGTGACTGCCCCATGTCTCTTGAGGCCCCACTGAGCACTGATCTTGGTAGATGGTAGATGGTGAGCTCTGTTACATTCTTTGCACTGTGATGGTTGAAATAGAAACAAAGCCCTGGAATTAGTTAACTGATCAGGCAGCATTTGTAGAGAGAAACACAGTTAACATTTTAGATGTGTGTTCCCCCCCCCCCATTAGAAATCTAGCCAAGTAAGTTAACACATTTATTGTAAGAATTCTGTTAGGTTTGTAAAAACCTGCCATCACAAAACAAGATGTGGTTCAGTGGTCTGTGAAGTTCTGAAAATATTAAGGAACCATAAGTAATGAGATGAGTAACAACTTAGTCAAAGGACTGAATTTCTAGAATTGATTGATCACAGAATTCTCAAGTAGGATTTGTTATAAGAAGCTGTTGTTGGCAATTAATACTCTGAGGTCAGCGTAGCTCCAGGCCAGGTACCATCTGAAAGTGGGAGGGGGAGAGGGAGATCCAAAATGATAGGAGAAGACAGGAGGGGGACAGATGGAGCTAAGAGCTGGATCTCCCCCTCCCACTTTCAAATCTCTTACTATCTCTTCTTTCAGTTAGTCCTGACGAAGGGTCTCGGCCCGAAACTTCGACTGTACCTCTTCCAATAGATGCTGCCTGGCCTGCTGCGTTCCACCAGCATTTTGTGTGTGTTGCTTGAATTTCCAGCATCTGCAGATTTCCTCGTGTTTGCATTTTTAAAATGTCAGCCACGTTGGTGCTGAGTAGGGGGAATTCCAATGATCTTGTCAACATGTGCACGAATGTCAAGTCGGAGTGTAATGGCATATTCTCTATTTAAATAATGGAACTCTAATAGTACTCAAGAATTTGAGCATCATTTGGAGTATGGGAAAATTGGTACAAATGGGGTTTGGAGCATTGAAATGCTGAAAGTCAAAACTAAAACCATTTAATAGCATAACAAGCAGAGATAACTGGGTTTTGAATTACTAATCATTAGAAATAAGCTTGCAAGAGCACCAAGATTTAGGACTAAATACGGGGAATTGCTGTTAATTGGGACCAGTATGTTTTGGCCCATTTAAGTGGCTGCCTCAATTAACTGAAGTTTCATGAAACTGGGTTAAGGTATATATATAAAAAAAAGACTGCTGTTTAACTGAGAAACAAATTCTGTATTTAAATGAAATTTCAGGACAAATTAGAACACTACCAATACCACAATATCATAAGAGTGTATTAGTTCGTAGTGATTATTGACGAGCAATTCATCCAGTGTACGCTGGCATGTACTTTTGATTAACTGGAAATGAACAAAATCAACGCAGGCACTTAATGTACATAACGTGCTACCTTCCTGTGTGAAGTAGTGTCATAATCCAACAATAAATAAGTGGTGTTAGGCAGATGGCTTTCAATCTGGTCCAGTAGGATAATTTTTTCAGCTCGTGTCAGATCTTTTCGTGGCGTCTTAGCAAGGTTCTGAAATTTTTTTAAAGTTAAAATGAAAAACAAAATCATAGCTATTTTCTTGATTAGTTTTTGTTCTTTTTCCCAGAATTGTTCCAAATAAAGCGGCTACACGACAATTAACCGATACCCAGTTAGCTAGAATCGACTGTATTTCTGTCTATGGATTGCTTCTTGAAAATAAGAAGAATTGAAAGTTGTTTGGCCTAATTTAAAATGTAACCTAAGCTCAGAAGTCTGGAATGATCCAGGATTAGAATAAGATGAGAAACAGTTTATAGGCTTAACAGTCGCATCACCACTGGACAGGTATATTAATCCAGAAATAATGAGGCTGCAGTAAAGGTGCTATAATAATCTTGCCAGGTTTTTTATTTTCATAAATTCTACAGATCGGGCTGCCTTGAAATCAAGTTACCAAGTTTAGTCTCTGACTAGTTCAGAGTCTGTTTTGTGCAACAATGTGCATTTGAATCAAACAAGGACCAGGTATTTTTTAAAATCTTGTCAATGTAAAGGAATGGTCAATTGTCCACCTTAATGAGATCTTCAGGAGAACAGATTTTAACGTGAAACTATTTTACATTTAGTTTGATAATGTCATTCTTACGGTTAATTTATGTGAAATGTTTAAATATGAAGAACAGAAGTAGAAATGTTCTTAGTTAAATACTTTAAAATGTGAATAGATATGTCAAAGCTGGGCTCAAAAAAGATTAAACAAGGTGGAGCAGCATTTGAAGGGTAAAAGCAGTGGTAAACAATACATTCAGATTTGCAGAATAACCTGCCTGGATGTTTTTGAGGTGCTTCAAAATCACGCCTGCAGGTTTGTCTCTGAAACATTAATATTTGTGTTTTCTGCAAAATCAGGCTACCAAGATCTTCTGTCTACTTCATTCTGTTTGCTTTATTTTGCTTCCAAAGAGAATTGAAAGAGCTTTTCATGTTTTTTTTTCCTGCTTAACTTGCCTGACAGGATTCTTCAAATGTATTCCTTTGAACCATTTAAAATGCACTATTTCTTGTATGTCTTCTTGTATGTCTTGTGCATTACTGGACCATTAAACACATTTTATTGAGAATGAAAGTAATCGCTCCCAGTGCTGCAGTAACGTCTGTGCTTTTTTTCTAGCTACTTGATTCAGCACTAACTCTTTGCTTTTTTTGAATGTTCTATCAGAATTGCAAGATCTGCTCTGAGCCTGATGCAACTTCTGCAACCTTTTTCCTGTGCAGAAACTTGCATCAGGTTTCAGCTGTAACGCCCAAAATTAAAAATGGCTGATTTCAAAGTAGTATTGATATTTTTGCTCATCTGTGGTTACGAATGTGTGTTGCTATAATCCCATCCGCAAGGTCTTTATACAAATTATGTAAAATTGGTTTTAGATTTAATATATAATACAACTTGTAAGTAAAAGCTCAGTGACACTCTTCCATCATTTTGTATTTTAAATTCTACAGATAGCTGTTATGACTGTAACGTTATTCCCAATTCGTCTTCTGCTGGCTGCTTTCATGATGCTTCTAGCTTGGCCATTTGCATTCCTTGCTGCATGGGGGCGTATTGAAAAGGAACCCGACAAACCAAATACTATGTGGAAAAAGTGAGTAAATGAATTTTTTTTCTTTTCTACATTTGGACAACTAGCAGAGATTTGTGTGACATTTCAGTTAAGGAATGAAAACATTAAAGTTGGCATATAAATTTTTTTAGGAAGATGCTTGTTTTAGCGAAACGTGTATTTGAATTTACTATTTGCACTTTAATTTTCACTACTAACTATGGCAGTATAGAAGTTAGCACAACGCTGTTACAGCTCAGGATGTCAAGCAGTTCAGAGTTCGATTCCAGCACTGTTTGTAAGGTGTTTGTACCTTCTCATGAACTGTGTGGGTTTCCTCAGTGTGCTCTGGTTTCCTCCCACAGTCCAAAGACATGCTGGTTAGTGGATAAATTGATAATTATACATTGTCCTGTAAATAGGTTAAATAGGTGGGTTGCTAGGTGGAGCGACTTACTGGACCGGAAAGGTATGTTCAGAGCTGCAGCATTAAAATTAAATAGTAAAATTATTGATTTCATTTGTTTGTGTATTTGCTTACATTGTCACGTGATGTACTAATTTAAGGCTCCATTTGAATATTATAGCATCTTTTGAGATATGTTACATACAAGGATATACGTAAACCCAAGGTCAGCAAAGCAGAGGCTTGTGGGCTGCTTGTAGGAAAAGCTTCAAAACACTGGACTAGATATTACTGGAGGCACTAATGGATCATGCAGCATCTGTGGAAGCACCAAGATGGTCAGTGTTTAGTGTTTATACTCTGCACCAGTCCTGAAGCAGAACCTTGACCCAAAATGTCAGCCATCCCTTTGCCTTCACGGGTGCTGCTGAACATAAGTTCAATGAAACCCTTGCTCACAGCTTCCCCTCTGTGATTCTGGCATTCTTTTCTCTTCCAGTCCTGAAGAAGGGCCTCAGCCTGAGGTATCGACTGTTCTTTCATTTTCATAGATGCCTCCCGACCTGCTGAGTTCCTCAGGCATTTTGTGTATGTTGCTTTGGATTTCCAACATCTGTGGACTTTGTCATGTTTGATTTGCTGCTCAATCTGATGGGTTCCTCCAGCAATTTATTTTTATTTTTCTCCAGATTCTAGTGACTTCAGTTGCATGACTGGTCTAGATATTACTGACTAATGCTTACTGTCCGAAATGGAATTGACAATGGATTCTATTTTAGCAACCAGACCCATGTGCTGTTAAATGCAGGAGTCCTAGACTTACTGACAGATTTCAAACACCAGATCTTTCACAATTGTTCTACCACTGGATTCTCCATTGATTTTCTTGGACATTTTAGTGGTACAAATTAGGGGGAAAAAAGAGTCCCTCTTTTTGAAAATATGCTTATAGTTTAAGCGGTTTTCGTTCAAAGTTTAGCGTAAATTTTATTATGAAAGTTCATATATACAACCCTGAGTTTCATTTTCTTGTGGGCATACTCAATAAGTCATGCTCTTTAGTGGAAAAAAATGAAGGGATAGACTATTTTCTAAATGGAGAGGGAAAAAAAATGAGGTGCAAAGGGACTTGGGAGTTCTTGTGCAGGATTCCCTAAAGGTTAATTTGCAAGTTGAGTCCGTGTTGAGGAAGGCAAATGCAATGTTGGCATTCTTTTCGAGGACTAGTATATAAAAGCAAAGATGTAATGTTGAGACTTTATAAAACACTGGTGAGGGCTCACTTAGAGTGTTGTGAGCAGGTTTGGGCTCGTTATCTTGGAAAGGATTTGGTGAAACTGGAGAGGGTTCGAAGGAGGTTCATGGAAATGATTCCTGGATTGAAGGGCTTATCATATGAAGAGCCTTTGCCTCTGGGCCTATATTCACCAGAATTGGGAAGAATGTGGGGTGACCTTATTGAAATCTATCAAATGCTGTATGGCCACAATAAAGTGGATATGGAAAGGAGGTTCCCTGTGGTGGGGGAGTCTAAGACCGGAGGACACAGTCTCAGAATAGAGGGGCATTCTTTTAGAAAGGCAATGAGGAGGGATTTCTTTAGCCAGAGTGTGGTGCATGTGTGGAATTCTTTGCCACAGGCATCTGTGGAGGCCAAGACTTTATGTATATTTAAGGCAGAGGTTGATAGATTCTTGATTGATCAGGGCATGAAGGAATATGGGGAGAAGACAGGAGATTGAGTTGCGAGGAAAATTGGATCAGCCATGATGAAGTGGTGGAGTACACTTGATGGGCCAAATGGCCTAATTCTGGTCCTATATCTTATAGTCTTATGGTTTATAAATCTGTAGAATAATAACCATAACAGAATCAATGAAAGGCCACCTAACAGGGTGTTCACCAAGAGTGCAGAAGACAACCAACTGTGTAAATACAAAAAGAAATAATAATAAATACACAATAAATATCAAGAACATGAGATGAGGATTGCTTGAAAGTGAGTCCATTGGTTGTGGGAACATCTCAACGATGGAGCAAGTGAAGTTACTCCCTTTTGTTCAAGAGCCTGTTGTGAAGGGGTAGTAGCTGTTTCTGAACCTGGAGGTGTGAGTTCTGAGGCACTGCTACCTTTCTCCTGATGGTAGAAGTGAGAGAAGAGCAGGTACAGTGTGTGTGGTTGGATTCCCTGATGGTGGCTGCTGCTTTCCTGCAACAATGTTCCATGTCGATGTGCTCAGTGTTTAGGAGCACTTTTCCCATGATGCACTGGTCAGTATTCACTAATCTTGTAGGATTTTCCATTCAAGGGTATTGGTGTTTCCATACCAGACTGTGATGTAGTCAGTCAACATAACTGAGTTAAAATTCAAATAAGCTTAAATTTAATACCTATTAAAACAGAGGTAGTCTTTCTAGTATCTCAGTGCAAGTACCGTTTAAAGAAATATGTATTAACTTATCCTCAGTTGTTGCAGATGGTAAAGCTAGATCTAGACCTTTACCATATATATTCGCTTTCAGGGGTTGAACTTATTCAGTTTTCAGCAGGTCTGCCATTCACACTGAGTTCCTGGAAACCAGTGTGTCTCAGCCTGCTAAGATAAACCAGACCTGGAAAATGGGGAAATCAGCGACAGCAATTCCAAGTAGATGGGTCAAGTCTGTAAAATTCGGACAAAAATGCTGGTCATGCGTGGGGAGATGGTGTTGAAGGAGTTTGTTGCTTAGCTTAGTTTGGACTTTTTTGTTCTGAACTCGTGCCTCTTCACAAAGTACAACTGAATCTATGACATAATGCAAAACTCTGTGATTAACATCCAACTTGTATAAATTGGATCTGCTCTATTGCTATTCAAGATTCTAAAGTTTTTCCTGCCTTAATCATCAGCAAATCTATAAAAGGAGGAAAAATGTTTTGAAGATATGATGATGATGACGTCAACTCAGACCTGAGAGGCCAACGTTGGGCATTTTCATTCTTTACAAGGCGCAGTTCGAAAAGCTGTGTGGGGCGCCACTCCTTGCACAGACATTTCGCAGTATTATTTTATGAGGCCGAGTTGCGAGCTCGACATCAACCCGGTGCAGGGGCGGTCTGTCACTGGATCGAACTCGGGAACCTCCGTTCTCGAGCCCAGCACTGATCTCACTGAAGATATGAATGATTGCATATTGGTGGAAACAAAAATTTCTTACTTGAATTTCTAGTGAACTCTGTTCCCCAAACTCTACTGGGCCTGATCGTTTTATCCTGGCTTTCTCAATGAATTTGAAAGCAGAGAAGGTACCAAACTGCACAACTTGAAATCTTCCAACTTACTACAATTTCGCAATGTATTATATATGATGTATTTGTTTTCAACTTTAGAATTTCCTTACAATCCTTATTTTGAGTTGTATCAAAAAAAGGAAAACTATGACTGATTAATTAAACATGCCCTCAATTTGGATAACCACTTCTTCCACCTACTGTCTCCCCTTGCAATGGTGTGGTTTATTTCTAAAAACAAAACCTGCTTTAGGTTGAGCATTAGTTTATAAGAACAGCTGTTACATTTAGGAGAAGGAAAAGTCTGGTCTTTAATCTCCGCTGGCATACCGCTCCTGGGGAAGGCTTCGAAAAGTCTGGTCTTTAATCTCCGCTGGCATACCGCTCCTGGGGAAGGCTTCGAAAAGTCTGGTCTTTAATCTCCGCTGGCTATACCGCTCCTGGGGAAGGCTTCGAGAGTAAACCCTGGAGCTAGGGTCCCTAAGGCAGCCCTACATTGAATTCCAGCAATGCCGCTGGTGCTAAACTGTAACAGTTTCTGTCATTCCTTTGGCTTCATCAGCTGCATGGAGAATGGAGCCTGCTGCAAGGCTGACAGCCTGCTCTTCGTATAGTGCTGCCCCGGCTAGCGCATCAACTTCGGTGCACACAGCTAGGGCACAATGTCCATGGTCAGCCCTGACCAACAGATGACCTTATTAGAATGTTACATGTGAATTTTCAAATAATCTTTTTTACATTAGTTCCAAATGAAATGCAACAGCTAGGTATGTCTGTGGACCAACATTCAAATTGATGTCTGCATTTACGACATTTTAAAAAAATTACAGTAAGTATTTTTAATTACACAGATTCAGCTGTTGCAGCCAATGTCAAAAGAAGAATAGAATGGGAAACCTACAGCATAATACAGCCTTTCAGCCCACAAAGCTGTGCCGAACATATCCTTACCTTAGAAATTACCTAGGGTTACCCATAACCCTCTATTTTTCTAAGCTCCATGTACCTGTCCAGGAGTCTCTTAAAAGGCCCCATTGTATCCACCACCACCACCACCACCACCGTCACCGGCAGTCCATTCCATGCGCTCACCATTCTCTGCGTTTTTAAAAAAAAACTTACCCTTGACATCTCCTCTGTACCTACTTCCAAGCACACTTAAAACTGTGCATTCTCGTGCTACCCGTTTCAGCCCTGGGAAAAAGCCTCTGACTATCCACATCATCAATGTTTCTCATCATCTTGTACACCTCTATCAGGTAACCTCTCATCCTCCTTCGCTCCAAGGAGAAAAGGCTGACTTCACTCAACCTATTCTTGTAAGGCATGCTCCCTAATCCAAGCAACATCCTTGTGAATCTCCTCTGCACCCTTTCTATGCTTTCCACATCCTTCCTGTAGTGAGGCAACCAGAACTGAGCACAGTACTCCAAGTGGGGTCTGACCAGGGTCCGATATAGCTGCAACATTACCTCTCGGCTCCTAAACTCAATCCCACGGTTGATGAAGGCCAATGCACCGTATGCCTTCTTAACAACAGAGTCAACCTGCATAGCAGCTTTGAGTATCCTATTGACCTGAACCCCAAGATCCCTCTGATCCTACACACTGCCAAGAGTCTTACCATTAATACTATATTCTACCATCGTCTTTGACCTACCAAAATGAACCGCTTCACACTTACCTGGGTTGAACTCCATCTCAGTCAGATGTCCTGCTGTAACCTCCTGACAGCCCTCCACACTGTCCACAACACCCCCAACCTTTGTGTCATCAGCAAACTTACTAACCCATCCCTCCACTTCCTCATCCAGGTCATTTATAAAAATCACAAAGAGTAGGGGTTCCAGAACAGATCCCTGAGGCACACACACCACTGCTCACCGACCTCCATGCAGAATATGACCTGTCTACAACCACTCTTTGCCTTCTGTGGGCAAGCCAGTTCTGGATCCACAAAGCAATGTCCCCTTGGATCCCATGCCTCCTTACTTTCTCAATAAGCCTTGCATGGGGTACTTTATCAAATGCCTTGCTAAAATCCATATACACTACATCTACTGCTCTACCTTCATCAATGTATTTAGGCTCATCCTCAAAAAATTCAATCAGTCTTGTAAGGCATGACCTGCCTTTGACAAAGTCATGCTGACTATTCCTAATCATATTATGCCTCTCCAAATGTTCATAAATCTGCTTCTCAGGATCGTCTCCATCAACTTGCCAACTACTGTAATTTCCTGGGCTGTCTCTACTCCCTTTCTTGAATAAAGGAACAACATCTGCAACCCTCCAATCCTCTGAAACCTCTTCCGTCCTCATTGATGATGCAAAGATAATCACCAGAGGCTCAGCAGTCTCCTCCCTCGCCTCTCACAGTAGCCTGGGGTACATCTCGTCTGATCCCAGTGACTTATCCAACTTCATACTTTCCGAAAGCTCCAGCACATCCTCTTTCTTAATATCTACATGCTCAAGCTTTGCAGAATGCTGAAAGTCATTCCTGCAATTGCCAAGATCCTTTTCTGTAGTGAATTCTGAAGCAAAGTATTCGTTAAGTACCTTTGCTATCTCCTCTGGTTCCATACACACTTTTCTACTGTCACACTTGATTGGTCCTATTCTCTCACACCTTATCCTCTTGCTCTTCATACTTGTAGAATGCCTTGGGGTTTTCCTTAATCCTGTCCACCAAGGCCTTCTCATGGCCCCTTCTGGCTCTCCTAATTTCATTCTTAAACTCCTTCCTGCTAGCCTTATAATCTTCTAGATCTCTACCATTACCTAGTTTTTTGAATCTTTCTTAAGCTTTTCTTCTTGACTAGATTTACAACTGCCTTTGTACACCACAGTTCCTGTACCCTACCAACCTTTCCCTGTCTCATTGGAACATACCTATGCAGAATGCCAGGCAAATATCTCCTGAACATTTGCCATATTTCTTCCATACATTTCCCTGAGAATATCTGTTCCCAATTTATGCTTCCAAGTTCCTGCCGGATTACCTCATATTTCCCCTTACTCCAATTAAACGCTTTCATAACTTGTCTGTTCCTATCCCTCTCCAATGCTATGGTAAAGGAGATAGAATTGTGATCACTATGTCCAAAATGCTCTCCCACTGAGAGATCTGACACCTGACCAGGTCCATTTCCCAATAACATCAAGTATAGCCTCTCCTCTTGTAGGCTTATCTACATATTGTGTCAAGAAACGTTCCTGAACACACCTAACAAACTCCACCCCATCTAAACCCCTTGCTCCAGGGAGATGCCAATTAAAATCTCCCACCCCGACAACCCTGTTTTTATTATGACAACCCTGATATATGGATATTAATGAAATATTTAAAGTTTGTTCACTGTATGATTATTTTGGTACATAACTACAGTAAAAATGAAGATCAGTTCAATTACAATATATATTCAAGATGAGGGCAACTGAAAATTTTTAAAAACTAAAGGAATATTGTTGGTTTCCAAGTTTTGTTTTGTCTCATCAATCTGAAATGCCTTGCTTTTTAGTTCTCCATCAGTTACTTATTTGCAATCATAGTCATTGAGCAATAAATCACAGATACAGGCCCTTTGGGCCAATTGGTCCATGCCAACCAGTGTGCTAAAAAAAAAAAGTCATACTTTTTAAAAATAGGTTCCAAAGTACAATACTGCAGAGTTGCTCGGGATGTAAGCTCGCGAGAGGGAGTCGATTCCAGGTTTAGATTTCACTGGGTGTAGCACACTTTAGAATTTGTGTAAAATTATTAAACACTTCACTGAGCACTTTATAAATTTTAATTGACATTAATGCCAAGGTAAAAGCTGCAATTAAGTGTTAGGAAACTAATTCTAAACCTTGTTTCATTTATATCTTGTGCAGTCTTAATCCCATGTTGAATTCTAGTTTCATTGCAATGTGTTACATTGTGTTACTGGAAATTATCCTTGTATTAAATTACACTGTCACAGATTGCCATTCTGTAATTATTTTGCACACAACCAAAATATTAGACTTGCTGAAAGATATTTGTTGTTTTCAGTAAATGTAGCCAATGAAAGAAAGAAAGCACTAAGCTTATCCAGAAATAACCACCCAAAAGTTGATTGTTTCAGGATTGTTTTAAAGTTTGTCTGTCATTTGGTTTATTCAAAGTAAATTTATTATAAATGTGTATATTTCAGACATCCTACCTCTCCCAGAACTTCCGGGAGTCTCCTGCATATTAATAGTGGCTCCCTGATGCCCGCAAATTATATACAATGTCCCGGAAATTGATTTTTTTTGAGAGCGAGTGTGAGAGAACGCGCAAGAAAGAGCATGAGAGCAAGCGCAAGAGCAAGAAAGCAAGCGCGAGTGAGAGTGACCGCAAGAGCACGAGAGCAAGAGCGAGCGCGCGAGAGAGAGAGAGAGAGAGAGAAGAGAGAGAGAGTGAGAGTGAGCGAGAGAGTTCCGAAAAAAGTCAGAGTAGCACAGTGTTCCAAAAAAAAGAAAATATAAAACGTACGTCACCCCAGACTACCCTAAAGTGTGCCCCTGCCTAATAGGGCTCAAAATAATGACAGTGTTGCTCGCTGCACTGTTTGCAACAGTGACTTTTCTATTGCTCATGGTGGGTTAAGACTGTAAAACTCATGTTGAGGTGAGTTTAACAGGTGTCATTCGTTCATTAACATAGCTAACGTTATTTAAACTAGCTGGCTAGCTGCTAAGGAGCTACTCTATTGCAGATATCACACCTCTCCCGGAAGTCTCCCGCAAATTGATGGTGCTACCTCCCTGAAATGAGTTTTTGCAGGGTGGGATGTCTGATATTTGACGTCATATGCAATGCTGAGATTCATTTTCTTGCAGGTGTACTCAAATCCAATAATCATAATAGAATTAATGAAAGACTGCATTAAACAGGGCAGACCACCAGTGTACAAAAGACAAACAGTGCAAATACAAAAGAAGAAAGAATAAACAACAAATTTCAAGAGATGAAGGGTCCTTAAAAGTGAGTCCATAGGTTGTGCAAACAGTTCAGTGATGGGATGAGTGAAGTTGAATAATGTTATCTTCCAGTGAAGTTCTCCTCCAATGCTCTCAATCTAGAGAGAAGCCCATAGAAATCTGAGAAATGTACAGGCATCTGAACACCTGGCACACAGCTTCCTAACATGTCGGTGGGATGATTATTGATTATCGAGAGTTGTTGCTTAGAATTTGGCCACATGGGAGGATGGTGCAATTTATACTGATATACTATTCCCATGTAAAGACTCAGCATTGACTGAGCTGAATGTTGCTCTATTGTCATGTTTTGAAACTTTGGCACTTTGAAGTTAAAATCAACATGATAACCCTGAATGAATTATAATGTGCAAGAGATAGCCTGTTTAAAAAGCTATCCAGTGGGGCTATTTTTTTTCTCTAAAGAAGCAAGCCAGAAAAGGAATGACGTCCATATGGATTGTGCTTTGCCAACAAAAATAAGCTATTCTAATGTCTAAATGACTGTCCCTACTTATGACTCTGGCTCATGCTAACTTGAAACCTGTCTATTTAAGTCAGTTTATTTGCCCAATCCCTCAAATCCATGGATAAGTCCAAAGAGTTTGACAGAATCTTAGTCTGGCTCAGAGTGGGTGGTACCATGATTGGCATGGACTCGGGCCATAGGGGCTGTATCAGTGCTATATTGCTCCCTATAACTGAGTGCAGAATATAGTGTTACCGTTACAGAGCAAATGCTGTGTGTGTGTGTAAACTGAGTATTGATGCAGGACAGGGAGAGAATTCCATGATGAATGATGCATTGATGGACTGGTTAGCTTCCAGCACTTCTACTGATAGATTTTGGGATATCTCTGTATTGGTTTACCCCACCATATCAAAGAACATCTGAAAAGACCTTGTCTGCAACACCCAGAGTGAGATATTATACTTTCATTAGCAGAGAGGTCACAATACTTGAGACAAGGTCATGTTCCTGCTATATGTAGTCACAGTAAGAGCTGCTGGAATAAATCAGGTTTAGGGTTAACGCCTGAGGGCGAAAGTGTAAGCCCATCTGTTTTAAAAAAAAAAGATGGAGAATGTGACATCTGTGATGACAGTCCTGCCTCAAACAATATAAACTGCTTCTACACCATCCCATCACACACTCCCAAGGCCAGACACAGATGAAGCTCCCTCTACACCACGGGTTTCCAAACTTTTTTATTCCATGGAGCAATACCATGAAGCAAGAAGTCTGTGAACCCCATGTTGGGAACCCCGTCACACATGCTCAGGATCAGACAGAGTGAAGCTCTCTCCACACTGATCCATCAGAAACTGCACCCTCTACACTTGGGGTCGCCAGCCCGTCGATCTTTGAGACTTTCCCAGTAGATCCCGAAAAAAATCAAAAATAAATACACAAATACTGTTGTAATGTGAGGTTGAGTACAGGGCTACCGTAGGAAACTTTGTAACATGGTGTGAGCAGAATTATCTGCAGCTTAATGTGAAAAAGACTAAGGAGCTGGTGGTAGACCTGAGAGAGCTAAGGTACTGGTGACCCCTGTTTCCATGCAGGGGGTCAGCGTGGACATGGTGGAGGATTACAAATACCTGGGGATACGAATTAACAATAAACTGGACTGGTCAAAGAACACTGAGGTTGTCTACAAGAAGGGTCAGAGCCATCTCTATTTCCTGAGGAGACTGAGGTCCTTTAATATCTGCCGGACGATGCTGAGGATGTTCTACGAGTCTGTGGTGGCCAGTGCTATCATGTTTGCTGTTGTGTGCTGGGGCAGCAGGCTGAGGGTAGCAGACACCAACCGAATCAACAAACTTATTCGCAAGGCCAGTGATGTTGTGGGGATGGAACTGGACTCTCTCACGGTGGTGTCTGAAAAGAGGATGCTGTCTAAGTTGCATGCCATGTTGGTCAATGTCTCCCATCCACTACATCACTACATAATGTACTGGGTGGGCACAGGAGTACATTCAGCCAGAGACTCATTCCACCGAGATGCAGCACAGAGCATCATAGGAAGTCATTCCTGCCTGTGGCCATCAAACTTTACAACTCCTCCCTTGGAGGGTCAGACACCCTGTGCCGATAGGCTGGTCCTGGACTTATTTCATAATTTACTGGCATAATTTACATATTACTATTTAACTATTTATGGTTCTATTACTATTTATTACTTATGGTGCAACTGTAACGAAAACCAATTTCCCTCTGGGATCAATAAAGTATGACTATGACTATTATAAAAATAAGTAATACTAATTAGAATAATGGTAATATAGCAATACTTTTGCTACAAAGCTGTTTGTAAAGAGAGATTGTTTCCGGTTTGCGGGGTTTTAGTTCCGTTCTTTCTGCCCAGTGCACACATGTGTAGCACCCCCGCCATGAACTGCGTTTTCAGCGTAGCTTGTGCTGCATCAAAGTGACCAATTAAATTAGATACTCAGTGGTCCCCAACCACTGAGCCGCGAAGAATGCAGCGGTACAGCGGTAGTCGGAACGCACCCAGCACATTTTTAAGAAAAAAGCCGAAATAAAACAAGCTAATTAATTAGGTGCTGCCCGGCACGTAAATGTCGGCCCAGATCAGAGGCGTTTGCCGATTGCGTCGCCTCTGATCTGGGCTGACATTTATGTGCCGGGCGGCAGCTAATTAATTAGCTTGTTTATTTTAGCTTTTTTTCTTAAAGATGTGCTGGACGTGTTCTGGCCACGGCTGTGCCACTGCATTCTTCGTGGCCCGGAGGTTGGGGACCACTGGATAAGAGTACAGACTGTCGGAAACATGAATATACGGGCCTCGCTCGTGATATCCTGATAGCATGGCAGAGGCTCCACGAAAGAAGGCGAAAATGTACAAATTCCATCCAGAATGGGAAGAGGAATTCCTATTTACCTTGGTGAAAGACAAGTGTGTATGTATGTTGTGCCACCAAACTCAAGCACTGACTAAAAGAGGGAATCTGGAGCGGCACCACAACACCAACCACCAGGAATTTAAAGACACCTACCCCCCAAAGGGCACAATTTGTGCCAGGAAAGTTGAGGAGCTGAAATCAGGGTTGAAGGCCCAGCAATCGGTTTTCACAAAACATGCTGCTCAAAATAAGGCTGCTATTGAAGCATCATTTCGTGTAAGTCACCTTTTGGCTAAACACAAGAAGTCTTTTACAGATGGCAATTTATTCAAGGAGGCAATGGCCATTACCGCAGAGACTGTTTTTAGTGACTTTTAAAAACAAAAACGACATCACAACTGCAATACATAATATACCGCTTGGCCCTGCAACAGTGACAAGGAAGGTAGGGTCACTGTCAGAGGACATGGATATTTTTCACTACAATTTGATGAATCCCTGGATGTAATGCAAACAGCTCAGCTTGTTGTATTTGTCAGAATGGCCTTCCAGGATTTCACAACAAAGGACGACTTCCTCACTCTTTTGCAATTAAAGGAGAGGTGAAGATATTTACAATGAATTTTAAAATTATGTCTGTGAAAATGACAACTCCATTCATAAACTGGTGGCAATTACTACCGATGGGCATAAGGCCCCAGCAATGCACAGTGTGCACATTGGTTTTATAGCACTAAAAGGCAGTGCTTACTTCGGGTCAACTTATCTATGTGAAATTGCATTTTCACAGATGAAAAATTATTAAATCTAAGTACAGGTGCTGTCTTACTGACAGACACCTCACAGACTGTCTTAGACTGGCTGTCTGTAGTTATGAGCCAAATTTCAGGGAACTAGCAATAAGTATTCAGCCCCAGTCATCACACTGAGTGCAACAGTCAAATTTTATTCATTTATTTTACGTGTTGAAATAAAATTAAATAATGAAACTTAGAATTAAAGGTGTGAAGTATTGTAATATTCCTAAAGAAAGATATGCTTGTTACAGTGTTTTCTTGTTTGAATTAATTTTGAAAGTTTGACAAAAGTATTTTGTGTAATTCAAATACAATTGGCCCAAATAAAAGACATCAAATTGGTAGTACAATCTGAGCTGTTTTTTCTCTAAACAATTTAGTAGGTAGATCTTGCCTTTCACTAAGGTCGAGGTAGGGGATCTTGGGCTTAAAAAGGTTGGTGACCACTACTCTACACCTTTAACCAGAGGGTGATGGATCTGTGGAATTCATTGCCACAGATGGCTGTGGAAGGCAAGTCATTGGGTATATTTAAAGTGCAGGTTGATAGGTTCTTGATTGGTAATGGTGTCATTGTTTACAGGGTGAACGCACGAGAATGGGGTTGGGGGGAGTTAATAAATCAGCCATGATGGGATAGTGGAGCAGACTTCATGGGCCAAATGGTCTAATTCTGGTCCTATGTCCTGTAGTCTTATGGGAGACGAGCATTCATTGTATATTAAAGGCAGGGATGGAGAAGATTTAAAAGAACAAACTAACAAAGAGGCACCAAAACATAGTCATCTATTAAGAAACTTGTTGAAGTAGTGAAATAGTTTCATTTTCACTTACGGTCATTTCTGACATCTCTAAACCTGAATGAAACTACAGTGAGCAAAACCATTCAGAGTTGCAGCTTATTTCTCACCAACTATCAGTGACAAAAAGTACTGCTTTTTGAACACAAACACATATAACTGATGCTATTTTAAAAACTGTTCACTGTAAGCATGGTATCATGTCTATAACCCTGTCACTGGGCTTCCCTGATTAACCGATGGCCCAATTAACTGGAATCCACTGTACAGTTGGCCCTCCGTATTCGTGGGTTCTGCATCTGTGGATTCAACCAACCACGGATCGAAAATATTCGGAAAAAAATTCCAGGAAGTTCCAAAAAGCAAAACTTGAAATTGCTGAGCACCGAGCACGATGCTTAATCTACGCGAATGAAGTGATGTGTAGGCATACCCTGCTGTAGCCTCCCGCCATTTTACAGATTCTCAGTCTCTCTTCAGCACTCATTGTTCGCCTCGCATCTTGTTCGTTCGCTACTTGTGTTGTGTGCACCCTTTGTTTCTGTGAAAAAATGGCTCCTAAAAAGCAATTAAGTGGTCAAAGCAATTCCTCAAAGGCGAAGAGGGAGCGTAAAGTGCTATCTCTCACCGAGAAAATAAAAATCTTAGATCTTTTGAAAAGTGGCATGTCGCTTGCTGAAATGGGCCGTAAGAACGAATCAAGCATTCGCACAGTAAAGCAGAAAGGAGCTGAAATTCGTGGAGCTGTTAGTGCTACGCCTACAACGGCAAAAATGGTCTCTCTGGTTCGTGATAAAGTGCTTGCAAAGACAGAGAAAGCATTAAGTATGTGGCTAGAGGACATATCACAGAAGCATATCCCAGTTGATGGCAAAATTATGCGTGAAAAAGCACTTAGCCTCTGAGCACTACTGTGAGAGGGTTGAGGAGAGTCAGAGGAAGGAGTTTAAGGCTAGTAAGGGATGGCTGGCTAGGTATGTAAAGCGCTACGTCCTCAAGAACAACAGTATAACAGCTATTTACATAGCATTTACATTGTATTAGGTATTATAAGTAAACTAGAGATGATTTAAAGTATACGGGAGGATGTGCGTAAGTTATATGCAAATACTACGCCATTTTCTATAAGGGACCTGAGTTTCCGCAGATTTTGGTATCCGTGGGGGGTCCTGGAACCAATACCTGCAGATACCGAGGGCCAACTGTACTTCAGTCTCAGAGATTCTGTCATATGGTCTTTTTCCTGGAGCTATAGTCGTCCTTTTGCCAATAAGTACAACATAGAACTTCACTCCTGTCCTTGTTAGTTCAAAATGGTAATATTTATTAGATTTCTCCAAATAGGCAGAGCCCATTGAAAGTGTGTTGTCTTCAAATTTGATGGAAGCATCAACTACTGCTCATGCACACTGTAGACAAGAGTGGCATTTGCATTCAGAGCCTTGCCATTGACTCCTTAAAAGCTGTAAAACCTGCTTGGGAAGCTTTTCCGCAAAAATTTCTAAAACCTGATGGTGATTTGATATGAGGCTGTTTTACAGATAAGCATCTACATGAGATGTCACCCTAACATTCTTGCAGACCAACATCTCTACTTGATTTATTCATGTTGTTTCCAGTAAGAGCAATGTTTATCACAAGATGAATGTTTGATTTTAAGAGTAAAGCAGTGATATAATCAGATTGTTTAAGATGGAGAAGACCTTTAAGTAAGCTCCTGCATTGGTGGCATTCTTATAATTAGATTCTGTATTGCCCATTTTGGGCCGGCCGGTGGCATCAGGACTTTGGGGCGAATGGTCCTGAGTTCGAATCCAGGTGGGTCCCAACCTGGGCAGCCCCAGTAGCTGTGCGGAAGAAAGGTCCGGCAATCTACTTCCATATCTTGCCATGAAAACCCTATGGACAACCGCACTATCCATAGAGTTGCTGTGAGTCAACAATGACTCGACAGTACTCAACAACAACCATTCCCCATTTGGGGGAATCGCTAACCTTTTGTCTGAGAGTATAAAGTTCCATTATTAGTACAATTGGGGAAGAAAAAGTGTTCTTTAATTTGCTTTCTTAACATATTATCTAATTTAAAATATTTTGAGTATTCCTTTAAAGAGTAATAAAAATGAGCAATACAATGTGTCGCAATATCCAATTCTTGAGTTGGGTTAAGCAGAACACTGGAAATGTTTTTATCCTACTTCTTGACCTCAGTCTCCTGCTGAACAACTAACCTATGGGTCAATGCTGGGTTAAAAATATTTTTCAGAAGTGTCCTGGCTGATTTAAAAACTAGTGCATCTCCATTTTGAGCATTTTTTTTGGAACTAGAAATGAAATGCTTGTTCTGAAAAGCCACACAAACTTGTCATTTTATTGTTACTTATTTGTCTTGATACAGAATTTTTTGACATGCCCTTCTGAGAATCACTCACAAGAGCAGGGTCACAAGCAAGAACTAAGCTGGTACAATATGTATTGCCTTTTCCTCAATAAAAACTACATCTATTCATGGGGAGGGTGATTGAAAAATGACAGACTGGACCCAGCCCTATCATGAAGTTGCCCTACTTAACCCTCCTCATGAAATGGGTCCAGTCTTAGTCATTTTCAGTAAAAGTGATTTGGAATGTCAAATATATTAAAATACTAAGAATTTTATTTGGAATATAGATCTGAGTTGAGATTGATAAAATAGATGTCATCCCAAATCCTGCCCAAAGCCTTGAGGAACTCAGGTCAGGCAGCATCTAAGGATGCCAGAATTCTGGCTTCTGCCTCCTTTTTCCAGTCTTAATGAAAGGTCTCCGCCTGAAGCATTGACTGCTGATTCACTCCATACATGCTGCATGTCCTGCTGAGTTCCTCCAGCATTGTGTGTGTGTGTGTGTGTGTGTGTGTGTGTGTGTATGTATGTGTGTGTGTTGAAGATTTCCAGCATCTGCAGACTCTCCTGTGTCTATGAAATCAGTAATAAAATCTTTCTCATTCCTGTTCGTCCCTATTATTTAAGATGACAATAGTCTGGTTACAACTATGTTTTTAGTAAAAATGCTTGTCTGTTTTGGACACATCTTTGACATGCTTGAACATATCAGAATTCTGCACATATGCTTATGTTGTGCTTCAATGCACTAATATCAGAAGGTAGATCGTTGACTGATTTTTCTTCTTTCTTTCCTCTGCAGATTTCAAAGTTTTAAATGCATCCATTTACGGAAGTATCATATGCAAAGAAAACATTTCTTGTTTTCAACTTCAACTTTAATAATTTCAACTTTAATAATTCCAGGGGGCACACAATTTAAATTTAATTGAGCATTGCTTCCTTTCTGACGTAAATTATTCTGACGAGAAAGCAGAAACATTGCTAAATGCCCTGATTTTCCAAAACTTATTTTCAACACTTAATACAGAATTCAAGGAGTTGTGAGGCTGTATTATCCAGAAATCTACTGCATAACAAATCTTGCTTTCAATATAATGCAACTGTAAATTTTCTCCCATTCCCTCTTGGAGTTATTTTGTGTCATCTTTTAAAATAAGAACTGACTTGGCACTTGCATGCACAAGTCAGATTGTAGCTCTGACGTAGTTTCCTTGCCCTGGGGGAATAAGATGTATTTTAATAGGTGTGCTGTTCTTTGTGTATATAAATTATTTGGCTGAAAATGTGATAGGGTTGGTGGTAAATGTGCAGATAACACAAATATTGGTGCTGTTGTGAATTACATATACTCCAAGATGGCACTGGTGATGTTTTGTGAGCAGCTCTCAAATTTACTAGATATTCTACTAGCCGTCAACCATCAGGCTCTGGAACCAGAGGGAACAACTTCACTCAACTTCAGTCATGTCATCTCTGAAATGTTCCCGCAACCTATGGTCTGACTATCAAGGACCCTTCATCTCATGCTCTCTATTTATTGCTTATTTATTATTATTATTATTATTATTATTTATTATTTCATTTTTTTCCCTTTTTGTTTTTGCACATTGGTTGCTTATCTGTCTTGCTGGGTGCAGTATTTTATTAATTTTTTTGTATTTACTCTAAATGCCAGCATATATGATAACATATATGTACCTTTAAAAAGGATATAGAGCTTTCCCGGCATATGATGAATAAACACTTCTCGGGCTTCCAGCCAGGTACAGTTAATTTAGTTAATTGGTTATAACTTGTTTTGATATCCGTACCTGGCTGGAAGCCCACGAAGAGTTTATTCGATATATGTACTTGATAATAAATTTATTTTGAACTTTGGAACTAAGTTGGCAATCCACAGCCTGTAATTTCCCTTTAAGAAGCGTACTTTTGAACGCTCTAAACAAATTAGTGATTTTACAATAGCCTGAAGGACTCTGTGAACTTGACTCTCAAGAATGCAGGTGCCTTGAAGTGTTGAAGGTCAGCCATCACCAGAAGAAGTGGCTGTGGTGGACTTCAAGCCACATTAGGACATCGCGGCTCAAGAGCGGAAAATGAGCCTCACAACTCTGTGCAAGTTAAGGTCCCCCACCTGAGCTGTGTTTGATCCATTTTCCTTTCTTCTCACTCCTGCCATCAGACAGGAGACATAGGAGTCCTGGGACCCTCGCCGTCAGGTTCGGGAGCAGTTGTTGTCCTGTAGTCATTAGGTTCCAGGTCCAGCTTCACTTGCCTCATTGCTGAACTGCCTCTGCAGCCTGTGGACTCACTTTCAGGGACTCTGCAGCTAATTTTCACCATATTATCTGTATTAAAAAATTATTTGCTCAATTTGTCCTCTTTCACACATTGGAGGTTTGTCAGTCTTTGTTATGTGTAGTTTTCATGGATTCTGTTGTACTTGTTTTCCTGTGGGTGCAAGAAATTGAATCTTAATGTTGTATATGGTATACATATTTTGATAATTTGAATTTTGAAAGGATACAATTGCAGATCTGAGTGGGAAAGTAGCAGAGGGAGTTTAAACAGGGCAAGTGTGAAGTGCCGCACTTTGGATGATCCAACATAAAGGGAGTGTACACAGTCAGTGGCAGTGTTGATCAACAGCAGGATCTTGGGGTCCAGGTACAAGGCTCCCTAAGGTGGCCCCACAGGTTGATAGGGTGATTAAAAAAGGGATATTGCAAGTTTGCCTTTTATTAAGGCATTGAATTCAAGAGCCAGCAAATTGTGTTGCAGATCATAAAACACGAGAAATTCTGCAGATGCTGGAAATCCAAAACAACACACACAAAATGCTGGAGGAACTGGCCAGGTCAGGCAGCATCTATGGAAATGAATAAATGGTCAATGTTTCAGGCTGAGATTCTTCTTCAGGACTGAAAAGGAAGGGGGAAGATACCAGAGTAAAATGGTCAGAGGAGGGGAAGGAGGATAGTTAGCGATATAAAACTCTGGTTAGGCTATATTTAGAGTATTGCATTCAATTCTTGTTGCTTCACTACAAGGAGAATGTGAAGGTTTTGTAGAGGGTGCAAAGAAGGTTTACCAGAGTGCTACTAAGTTTGGAGGACATGTGGTATAACAAAAGTTTGAACAAGCTGGGATGGGGGAGTGTTTCTCTGGAGCATTGAAAACTGAAAAGAGATTTGATACAAGTTTTTAAAACATGAGGCATAGATAGACAGCCAATATCATTTTTGAAATATGAATGCTAAAGGGCATGTGTTTAAGGTGAAGGGGGAAAGGTACAAAAGTGACCTGTAAGGAAAGTTGTTTTACACAGATTGTGTGAGGCTAAGGGTGGTGATAGAGACCAAATTCATAGGTGTGTTTCGGAGTCTGGGATAAGAACATGAATATGCAGGGAGAGAGGGATTTGGGCAATGTTTGGGGAAGAGTCATTAGATTAATTAAGAGTCTTGCTTTAATTAGTTCAGAATTGCATTGTGGGTCAAAGGGTCTGTCCTGTGCTGTACTGCTTTATGTATAATCCCCTATTTGCTGAGCAGCCGATCTGAGGATTCAATCCCCATATCAAGGTATCTTTCAAAAGTGAATGGACTGATGAAATCTAGCTCATTTTCTGTACAGTTGTGCTCTCTGAAGCATTATTTGGAGAGGGCAGTGGCAGAGGAGGGGGTGTTTTGTGACATGTTGTCCCAGGAACAAATATTGAAGTTTCTTGGACAATGAGCTTTTAGCACAGGATCACCAGCTTTCATGGTCACAGCCCATTCTCTCATTGCTTTCCTGACCTGCCATCCATAATATTTCCACTGACATTACTCGTCCTGATTCATACAACACTTCTTCCGACTGCTGAACTGCTGGTCTTTTTTACCTTTGGTCTTGATATTCAGATCACTTTGCAACGTTAATTTTGCCTGCCGACTCAGCTTGTCAGTTTGTGTACAAGAATCCTATTGAACATCAGAATTTCCTAATCTCTCTGTATTTCAAAATAGAGTTTGGCCTGTGCATTGTGCAAGTAAAACACCTATCTTAAAATTTATGGGACATGCAGTCCGATTAGATTATGTTTTCATTGTAATTTTCTACTACCCTTCCTCTTATTTCTTGGCCTTATTGAAGAATTAGCCATGTGCATGTGAGATCTGGTTTATCAGCTGCACTTTTGTTTTAGGGATTAATTTGCTTGTTGGAAGGATAGAAGATGTATTTTTGTAGCTTCTGCAGAATGTACTATGCTGCTTTAATGCTTCTTGAAACTAAGAGTTTACTATGAGTTCACGGAGTGGGAATGGGATTAAGTCATTTACTTCTGCAGTTCAATAAGAAGCCAAATTGTCCCAGAGGCTGCCCGATCTGCTGAGTTCCTCCAGCAGCTTGTTTTGTTTTGCTCCAGATTTTAGCATCTGTAGTCTCTTGCATCTGAAGACCACAGCTGATCTGAATGTAACTTCATACCCTACATTCCTATAGATTATATTACATTTTAACCCTCTTGCTTATCCAATGTGTACTCTGCTTTTTTAAAAAAAAAAGACCTTTCACTGAGATTTAATAAATTTAACAATCTGTGTAATTTGATGCCATGAAGCTCATGCCAATTGTGCAGATCCTTTTATTTTTGTCCTACCTATGTAATTGATACCTGCATTTGGTACTTATCTAGCATACCATTCACACAGATCTATCCGTTACAATAGTACATTGAGATAGTACAAGGTAAAACAATAACAGTGCAGAATAATGGGTTACTGTTATATAGAAAGTACAGTGCAGATAGACAATAAGGTGCAAGGTCTTAAGGTAGATTGCAAGGTCAAGTGTTCGTCTTATTGAAGAAATAGTCAATAGTCTTATGACGGAGGGATAGAAGCTGTCCTTGAGCCTGGTGGAATGTGCTTTCAGACTTCTGTCTCTTCTACCTGATACGTGGGAAAAGAGAGAATCTCTTAGTTGGTGGTGTGTTTGATTATGCCAGAGATATACTGACTTCATGGAGGAAGTCTCGTTTCCCTAATGTCCTCAGCTGTGTCCATCACTCTGCAGTTTTTGTGATCACAAGCAGAGCAGTTGCCATGCATACCAAACCATGATGCATCAGATAAGATCCTTTCTTAGTCTGACTTGGTGTATTGATAAAAATCGGTGAGAGTCAAAGTGGACGTGCCGAATTTCTTTAACTTCCTGATGAAGTAAAGGTGCTAATGACCTTTTTTGGCCGAAGTGTCAACGCGGTTGGACCAGAGCATGTTGTCAGTGGTGTACATTCCTGAGAACTTGAAGTTCTCAACACTCTGAAACTCAAACACCATTGATGTAATTAGGAGCATCTGCACCACCTTCCTCCTTGAAGACAATGTCCAGCTCTCTCTTTTTGCTGACTTTGAGAGAAATGTTTCATGACAACGTGTCACTAAACTCTATTTCCTTCCTTAACACATCTTCTCCCTACTATTAAGTTCCACTCTAAGTATTTTGCTACTCAGAGAACATAGAGTAGTACAGCACAGTACAGGCCCTTCAGCCCACAATGTTGTGCCAACCCTCAAACCCTGCTTCCCAAATAAGCCCCCACCTTAAATTCCTCCATATACCTGTCTAGCAGTCTCTTAAACTTCACTAGTGTATCTGCCTCCACCACTGACTCAGGCAGTGCATTCCACACACCAACCACTCTGAGTAAAAAAACCTTCCTCTAATATCCTCCTTGAACTTCCCACCCCTTACCTTAAAGCCATGTCCTCTTGTATTGAGCAGTGGTGCCCTGGGGAAGAGGCGCTGGCTATCCACTCTATCTAGTCCTTTTGTTATCTTGTACACCTCTATCATGTCTCCTCTCATCCTCCTTCTCTCCAAAGAGAGAAGCCCTAGCTCCCTTAATCTCTGATCATAATCCATACTCTCTAAACCAGGCAGTATTCTGGTAAGTCTCCTCTGTACCCTTTCCAGTGCTTCCACATCCTTCCTATAGTGAGGTGACCAGAATGGGACACAGTACCCTAAGTGTGGCCTAACCAGAGTTTTATAGAGCTGCATCATTACATCGCGCCTCTTAAACTCTATCCCTCAACTTATGAAAGCTAACTCACCATAAGCTTTCTTAACTATCCTATCTACCTTTGAGGCAACTTTCAGGGATCTGTGGACATGTACCCCCAGATCCCTCTGCTCCTCCACACTACCAAGTATCCTGCCATTTACTTTGTACTCTGCCTTGGAGTTTGTCCTTCCAAAGTGTACCACCTCACACTTCTCCGGGTTGAACTCCATCTGCCACTTCTCAGCCCACTTCTGCATCCTATCAATGTCTCTCAGCAATCTTTGACAATCCTCTACACTATCTACAACACCACCAACCTTCGTGTCGTCTGCAAACTTGTCAACCCACCCTTCTACCCCCACATCCAGGTCGTTAATAAAAATCACGAAAAGTAGGGGTCCCAGAACAGATCTTTGTGGGACACCACTAGTCACAATCCTCCAATCTGACTGTACTCCGTCCACCATGACCCTGTGCCTTCTGCAGGCAAGCCAATTCTGAATCCACCTGGCCAAACTTACCTGGATCCCATGCCTTCTGTCTTTCTGAATAAGCCTACCATGTGGAACCTTGTCAAATGCCTTACTAAAATCCATATAGATCACATCCAGTGCACTACCCTCATCTATATGCCTGGTCACCTCCTCAAAGAACTCTATCAGGCTTGTTAGACACGATCTGCCCTTCACAAAGCCATGCTGACTGTCCCTGATCAGACCATGATTCTCTGAATGCCCAGAGATCCTATCTCTAAGAATCTTTTCCAAAGCTTTCCCACCACAGACGTAAGGCTCACTGGTCTATAATTACCAGGACTATCCCTACTACCTTTTTTGAACAAGGGGACAACATTCGCCTCCCTCCAATCCTCTGGTACCATTCCTGTGGACAACAAGGACGTGAAGATCCTAGCCAGAGGCTCAGCAATCTCTTCCCTCGCCTTGTGGAGCAGCCTGGGGAATATTCCATCAGGCCCCGTAGACTTATCCGTCCTAATGTATTTTAACAGCTCCAGCACCTCCTCTCCCTTAATATCAACATGCTCCAGAACATCAACCTCACTCATATTGTCCTCACCATCATCAAGTTCCCTCTCATTGGTGAATACCCAAAAGAAGTATTCATTGAGGACCGTGCTCACTTCCACAGCCTCCAGGCACATCTTCCCACCTTTATCTCTAAACAGTCCTACCTTCACTTCTGTCATCCTTTTTTTCTTCACATAATTGAAGAATCCCTTGGGATTTTCCTTTACCCTACTTGCCAAGGCCTTCTCATGCCCCCTTCTTGCTCTTCTCAGCACCTTCTTAAGCTCCTTTCTTGCCTCCCTATATTCCTCAGTAGACCCATCTGATCCTTGCTTCCTAAACCTCATGTATGCTGCCTTCTTCCACCTGACTAGATTTTCCACCTCACTTGTCATCCATGGTTCCTTCACCCTACCATCATTTATCTTCCTCACCAGGACAAATTTATCCCTAACATCCTGCAAGAGATCTCTAAACATCGACCACATGTCCATAGTATATTTCCCTGCAAAAACCTCATCCCAATTCACACCTGCAAGTTCTATCCTTATAACCTCATAATTTGCCCTTCCCCAATTAAAAATTTTCCTGTCCTCTCTGATTCTATCCTTTTCCATGATAATGCTAAAGACCAGGGAGCGGTGGTCACTGTCCCCCAGATGCTAACCCACTGAGAGATCTGTGACCTGACCCGGTTCATTACCAAGTACTAGATCTAGTATGGCATTCCCCCTAGTTGGCCTGTCCACATACTGTGACAGGAATCCATCCTGGACACACTTAACAAACTCTGCCCCATCTAACCCCTTGGAACTAATCAGGTGTCAATCAATATTAGGGAAGTTAAAGTCACCCATGATAACAACCCTGTTATTTTTGCACCTTTCCAAAATTTGCCTCCCAATCTGCTCCTCTGTATCTCTGCTGCTACCAGGGGGCCTATAGAATACCCCCAATAGAGTAACTGCTCCCTTCCTGTTCCTGACTTCTACCCATACTGACTCAAAAGAGGATCCTGCTACATTACCCACCCTTTCTGTAGCTGTAATAGTATCCCTGACCAATAATGCCACCCCTCCTCCCCTTTTTCTGCCCTCTCTATCCCTTTTAAAGCACTGAAATCCAGGAATATTGAGAATCCGTTCCTGGCCTGGTGCCAGCCAAGTCTCTGCAATGGCCACTACATCATAATTCCATGTATGTATCCAAGCACTCAGTTTATCACCTTTGTTCCTGATGCTTCTTGCATTGAGGTGCACACATTTCAGCCCTTCTACCTTACTGTCTTTACACCATTTATTCTGCTTCTTTCCTCAAAGCGCCTCTATATGTTAGATCTGGCTTTACTCCATGCACTTCTTTCACTTCTCTATCGCTCTGGATCCCATCCCCCTTGCAAATTAGTTTAAACCCTCTCGAACCATGCTAGCATACCTACCTGCAAGAATATTGCTCCCCCTCGAGTTCAGGTGCAACCCATCCAATCTGCACAGGTCCCACCTTCCCCAGAAGAGATCCCAATGATCCAAAAATCTAAAACCCTGCCCCCTGCACCAACTCCTCAGCCACGCATTCAACTGCCATCTCCTCCAATTCTTACCATCACTGTCGCGTAGCACTGGCAGCAACCCTGAGAACGCCACCCTTGAGGTCCTGTTCTTCAGCCTTCTGCCTAGTTCCCAAAACTCACACTTCAGGACCCCATCCCTCTTCCTGCGCATGTCATTGATCCCTATATGTATCACGACGATTTGTTGCTTTCCCTCTTGTACCAGGATGTTGTGCACCCGGGAGGCAACAAACCATGCAGGTGTCCTTCTCACGTCCACAAAATCTCCTGTCTGCTCCCCTGACTACAGAGTCTCCAATGACGACAGCTCTCCTCTTCGCCGTCCCACCCTTCTACACCACAGGGTCAGACTCAGTGCTGGAGGCCCTGCCACCGTGGCTCACACCTGGTCGGTTGTCCCCGCCAACAGTATCCAGGATGGTAAACTTATTATTCAGGGGGATGGCTACAGGGGTGCTCTGCACTACCTATCTGCTCACCTTCGCTCCCCCCCCCCCAACTGTCACCCAACGACCTGCTTCCGACAGCCTAGGTGTGACTACCTCCCTGTAGCTCTCATCTATGACTGCCTCATTCTCCCTTATGAGTCGAAGGTCATCCAGCTGCTGCAGATTCCTTACACGGTCTTCCAGATCACCCAGCTGTATGCACTTCTGGCAGATGTGACTCTGCGGGAGAGGGGAGTTCCCCCAAGACTGCCACATCTCACATGAAAGGCATATCACCATCTCAGGAGACATTGTAAAAACAAACTGTGAGCAAGCTTGTCCTCCGCCTCTTCTCATTGAAGCCTCTTGAGTCAAAGCCTCAAAGCTCCACTCCTTCACTGGCTGCTTTCCACAGGCTGCTTCGCTTGAGTTATCCCTCTATTTATCTGTTTGAACTTTTTGAAATGCTTGGTCACCTGACCTGGATTGCCCAATCAGCTGCTTTCTGCTGAGTCTGAGCTATTCAAATCTTGATTGTCTTATCAACAGCTTTCTGCTGATCTATTCAAATCTTGATCAACTTGATTGCACAGACCAACTGCCAAAACTGCCAGAATCTCTCGAGTCAAAGCACCACTCATTCACTGGCCCACTCACTCACTGGCCGCTTTCTAAAACTATTTAACTTTCTAAAACTCTAAAACTATTATTTTAGTTAATCTGCACACTGCTAAGTGTTTTTAAATGTTGCTGCTGTAATGAAAGAATTTCCCACTCGGGATCAATAAAGTAATTATTATTGTTAAAACTTTGTTGCATCAATTCCATTGGCTTCGACCCTGCACGGAAAAGCAGCAGTTGTGTTTGCATCTACAGTGCACTGTGGGTTGAAGTCTAGCCTGCTCTTTTAGTTGAGTGTGAGATCCAGGACACCTATGCTGAGATTTTGACTGCTGATGTACGGTAGAACAATGTTGACTTCCTCAGTTGTCCCAGTCCTTTGGCTAAAAAAAAACTCAGTGGAACAGATCAGTGGCCTTAATGAAATCACTGGGAAAGAATGGCAGGAAGTTGAGCTTTTTGTCTGATTTAATTCAGTTCACTTGAAACGTGTTTAATATTTTTCACATTAAACATTTTTAATTGGGATAATTTGTATTATTTTTGTTTCATAAAGCTTGAATATCATACTCGCATTCAATCTCAGTGAGGTCCGCTGAACATTGGGACTGGGCCTCTTTGAAGATGGAACAAACCCTCTACACTGGATCTTGCTGATTAGCTGGCTGCCTTCCAAAAGGAGATTATGTCCAGGGCCATATTGGAAGAAACAGCATGGTCCAAGGCATACATGCCCCTGATGAATTCTAGCACTTTGCTGGTCATCTGAGGATCTAATGTTTGCTCCAGAATTTTTTACATGATTGTGGCAAACTCCATATTTTATGGACCAGCTAATTCTGCAGTGCAAGTAAATATATACTTGACTGGCATGCAATATAGAGTTTGCATGATTTCTTCAAGGGAAAAACTTGCCTGACAAATCTGTTAGAATCCTTTGAAGAAATAACCAGCAGGATAGACAGGAGAGTTGGTTGATGTTGTATACTTGGATTTTCAGAAGGCTCTTGACAAGGTGCCACACATGAGACTACTTAACAAGCAACGAGACCAAGGTATTACAGGAAAGATACTAGCATGGATAAAGCAGAGGCTGATTGGCAGGAGGCAAAGAGTGGGAATAAAGGGAGGCTTTTCTGGTTGGCTGCCAGTGACTAGTGGTGTTCCACAGAGGTCTGTGTTGGGAGTGATTATTTTTACATTATGTGTTAATGATTTGGATGATGGAATTGATAGCTTTGTTGCAAAATTTGCAGACAGTACAAAGATAGGTGGAAGGGCGGGTAGTTTCGAGGAAGTAGAGAGGCTGTAGATGAACTTGGATTAAGAGAATGGGCAAAGAGGCGGCCGATTGAATACAGTGTCAGGAAGTGTATGGTCATGCACTTTGGTAGAAGAAATGGAAGGGTTAACTATTTTCGAAATGGAGAGAAAATTACAAAAAACTGAGGCGCAAAGGGACTTGGGAGTTCTTGTGCAGGATTCCTTAAAGGTTAATTTGCATGTTGAGTCTGTGGTGAGGAAGGCAAATGCAATGTTAGCGTTCATTTCAAGAGGACTAGAATATAAAAGCAATGATGTAATGCTGAGACTTTATAAAGCACTATTGAGGCCTCACTTAAGTATTGTGAGCAGTTTTGGGCTCCTTATCTTAGAAAGGATGTGCTATTATTAGAGAAGGTTCAAAGGAATTTCACAAAGATGTTTGCAGGTTTGAATGGTTTGTCATTTGAGGAATGTTTGATGGCTCTGAAACTGTATTCACTAGAATTCAGACAAATGAATGGTGACCTTGTCAAAACCTATCGAATGGTGAAAGACCTTGATAGTGTGGATTTGGAGAGGGTGTTTCCTATGGTGGGACAGTCTAGTACCAGAGGGGACAGCCTCAGAATAGAGGGGTGTCCTTTTAGAACGGAGATGAGTAATTTCTTTAGCCAGAGAGTGGTGAATGTGTAGAATTCTTTGCCATAGGCAGCTGTGGAGACCAAATGTTTATGTATATTTAAGGCAGGGGTCAATAGTCTCATGATTTGTCAGGGCGTGAAGGAAAACGGGAAGAAGGTAGGAGAATGGGGCTGAGAGGAAATTTGGATCAGCCATGATGAAGTTGCAGAGCAACCTCGATGGGCCAAATGGCCTAATGCTGCTCCGATATCTTATGATCCTGTGGAAATTTCACCATTGGAATAGTTTGGGATCTACTCTGTAATTATGGCATTGTGGGCTGATGTGAGGAAAGTGTTAGTTGAAATGGTTTGTTGAATCTCACTAGTTGACTCGTTCTTTGGCCTTGGCTCAGATTTGGTGTTACTATATGCAGTATGCTCCTGATGCCCTTTAAATCACCATAAATCAAAACACGGTGTTCATGGAAGGCCATTGTTCTTTAAGCAGTTGAGTATGTCTGACCGATCTGAACTTATAAACGACATTGTATGTGCCTGTGAATTATTAATGGAATTTGAAAGTTGTTACATTAGATTGATCTTGAAGTAGGTTAAAAGGTTGGCACAGCATAGGGAGAACGGCCTGTATTCTGCTGTACTGTTGTACGTTCCAGATGAAGGAGAAAAATGGCACTTGTTAATTTTTTTGAAAGTGAGCTATGCAGTAATTGAGCTTGATAATGACAATGTGCAAGTTCTTGCAGCTGTTGCATTTTAAATTGTCGTCTTTGACATTTCTATTTTGTATTTTTTTAGGACATTGGATTTTCTACTGAAGGTGATAATGAGAGCTATGTGGTTTGCGGGTGGCTTTCATTGGATGAGTATAAAGGGACGCCGTGCATTGCCAACAGAAGCACCAATAATGACATTAGCACCACATTCTTCATATTTTGATGCGATTCCAGTCACCATGACCATGGCTTCCATTGTAATGAAGGCTGAAAGCAAAGACATCCCTATATGGGGAAGTAAGTAATTTCCTACTGAACTTTTAATAGATGAAGGGGAATGCATTATGGACATGACTGAATTGCTGAAATCACTTTACCAGACCACACATACACAGTTAGCCTGTATTGACATTTATTTATTCCATGTCCACTGGCTCAGATCTTGAAACGTTTGTACAGTTTGACGTGACCACCCTGCAATGTAAGCTTCTGATTTAGTAACCTAACTGGAAGTTATTTTCAGATGTGCCACTGCCAATCTCTACATGGTGCTTCACAAAATGAAATAATTGTTAATAAAGACTATTCTGTTATTACTCTTGGGGGTGATGTGAGTAGAAACACCCACACGCCCCCCCCCACACACTATCCACGAGAAACAATAAATGATTAACCACTTTATTATAATCTTCAACTTTAGAGCTACTTTTCAAAGGTTCAAATGTCCAGTTTAATGTCAGAGAAATGTATACAATATGCATCCTGAAATACTTTATCTTCGCAAACATACACAAAGGTGGAGGAGTGCCCCAAAGAATGAATGACGGTTAAATGTAAGAACACCAAAGTCCCTCCCCCAGCTCCAATCCCTCCTGCACGTAAGCAGCAGCAAGCAACAATCCCCCTCCCCTCACCAGCAAAATAAAGCATCAGCAGCCACCACCAAGCACTCATGCGTGAGCAAAACAATAGCAAAGACACAGACTTGCTGTTACCCCAAAGGCTTCGCGTTTCACCCGGCATTCGTCATACCTCGGGCTCTCTCTCTCTCTCCCCCTAATAAAAGAGAAGGAGGTGTCTCCGTTTTTCCCAGCGAGTGGGGAGACATAACAAACAACTCACTGGTTTACGATGTTAAAGGTCACGTTGCTTTTTCCAAGCTCTGTTTCCAAAGATCTCAAAGATCCTGGGTCTTTGGGAACACTGTAGATTTTCTGACACCCTGACGACACACAGGTCTCCTACCATGACACCTACCCTCAATCCACCTGTCTCCAGAGCCCCAAGATCTTAGGCTTCCAAATCTGAGCTGGATTCTCAGGCCGAACCCTTGGCGTGCCGAACAGCAGCCTGTCCTCAAACTCCAAGAATGGGTCCCATTCCCACAAAGAACCGATGTCAGTGTGTAACTCCAAGTCAGGGTCTTCAAAAGAACCCTGAGAAGGGAAAATAAAGATATTAAAGATGGAAATAGAGCTGCTTCCGAAGATGCAAGCAAACGAGTCGCCGTTTAGCACCATCTTAACTTCGCTCCGCCTCTAGCAACTAAATAGACTCAATATATATGAATAACTAAAATAGTACCACAAAATTTAAAATCAGGCATTTCTATATACTGTCTTTTGCCTATAGGTGCCCTTTTTTTTGTGAAATGGATATAATTTTAACTTGGCACACAAAATGTTAGAGATACTGTTTAACGATTTCAATTGATCTTTATTACATTTTGACCATTGAACAATTTACTATTCTTCTCTTGAAAAAATAATTTAAATCTATTTTGCAGGATATTTCAAAGGCAGTACTCACCTTAAGGTTTAGTTAGTGATGAGTTTTCAGGTTTATGATTGTGACCTTTCAAGCTGTTTAATAACATTACTGTTTAATTGTTCACAGACACTCAGTCTAGCTATTACTATTCAAATATCTTGTTTCGTAATATGAAGACTCTGACACTTTACATTTTTCAGGACTAACCATTAATTTCTCCAAAAATAATAAGCAAACCACTAAATTGCAGGTGGTTATCTTTTATGCCTTCAGGATGTGTGGAAATTAGATCAGTTAAACATTATATTCTGCTTCTGTCTTTCAAAACATCCACAATAGCTTTCTGTTTAATCAACCCGCCAATAGATTTCAACCTCTGGCCGCTAAACTCTGAAAGGTTCAATAAGTGAAGTCACATTGGATAATTTGCTTCAGGTGTCTTTTTTTTTTACTTTTCAGGATATCTCAACACCTTGTCTTATTTTTTTCTTTTCTCTAAACTATTGTTAAGCTATTAGGGGCCCTAATGCCAATTATGAGATATGTATATTTTGTGCACTTTTTTTCATGCACATCCTGTGATTTCTTCTGTCAGCTGCATCATTTATCACCCGTTGTGTTCCTGAAACTCGTCCGACACATTTTGGGTGTGCTTCATTTTGTAATTATGGCATTTTGATTGTAAAGTAGAATCAGAAGAACCTTGGAAATGCATGTTTTTGTACCCTAGAAAGAAAGGAACCTGGTACTGCTGTTGCCCTTTATTCTCTGACTAGTGTTTACCAATATCACTATCAAATTCCACTTCCCTTGAGGGAACTTGAGATCCTCAAATTGCATGGACAGTTGTTGTTCAGATGTTTGCCTTTCCTCTCCTGTCTTTTCAGTCCTGTAAGTCAGATGAGCCTTTGATGGAATAGTTAATTACTTAACAGTGCCATCAGCTCTTGTATCCCCAATACCCCTCTCTATGATCAAACCCATTGCTACTTGCCATAAACTTGGCTGAAAATGTTATTCATTTACTTATATAGAGATACTGCTTGGAACAGGCCCTTCTGGCCCAACAACGCAGCTATTTAACAAGAGCCTAATCACAGAACAATGACCAATTAACCTACTAACCAGTATGCCTTTGGACTCTGGGAGGAAACTGGAGCACCTGGAGGAAACCCATGTTGCTGCAGAGAGAATGTACAAACTCCTGATAGACAGTGCCGAAATTGAACTCTGACCTCCAGAGCATCCTGAGTTGGAATAGCGTCACGCTAACCATGTGCTACTGTGGTGCCTAATAATCTACCATAGACTAAAACAGCAAACATCCACATGAATACTATAACTTTATCCTTGTGCAGAGTCTCTATGCCATTAATCTTCATAAATTCATCATCATCATCATCATCATCATCAGCTGCCATGCCCAGGTTGAGCTTTGACTGCCATGGCCCACACACTCCTGTTTCGGGTCAAGTGGATCAATTCATTGGTGTTCATTTCCGATTCTCTGGCTGCTCTATTTGTCGTCATTTGTCTTTGTCTTCCTCTTGCTTTCTTCCGTTCAATCTTTCCCATAATTACTGTGCATTCCAACTCCTCTTTCCTAATCACATGTCCGATGAAGTTACATTGCCTTTTCATGATCTCATACATTATTTCTCTTTTTGTGTTCACTCTGTTCATGACATACTCGTTAGATATTTGTTTCATCCATGATATTCTTTGCATCCTCCTCAAAAACCACATCTCCGCTGCTGCAATTCGTTTTCTCATGTTACTAGATATTGTCCAATATTCTGAGCCATATAACATAACTGCAGACACCAACAAACTCAACAAACTCATTCGTAAGGCCAGTGATGTTGTGGGGATGGAACTGGACTCTCTGACGGTGGTGTCTGAAGAGAGGATGCTGTCCAAGTTGCATGCCATCTTGGACAATGTCTCCCATCCACTACATAATGTACTGGTTGGGCACAGGACTGATTCAGCCAGAGACTCATTCCACCGAGATGCAACACAGAGCGTCATAGGAAGTCATTCCTGCCTGTGGCCATCAAACTTTACAATTCCTCCCTTGGAGGGTCAGACACCCTGAGCCAATAGGCTGGTCCTGGACTTATTTTCATAATTTACTGGCATAATTTATATATTACTATTTAACTATTTATGGTTTTATCACTATTTAATTATTTATGGTGCAACTGTAACGAATACCAATTTCCCCCAGGATCAATAAAGTATGGCTATGGTTAAACGTAACATTTCAGTACTCTGAGGCGGGTTGTCATGCCTCGTTTAGTATTAGTCAGTATACTCTTCATTCTCGTAAAGGTGTCTTTTGCCATCCCTATTCTTCTTTTGATGTCCAAGTCGCACCTGCCATCTGATGTCACCCAGCTTCCTAAGTAGCAAAAGTTCTTTACTTGTTTTATGTCTTCCCCATTTATTTTCAGCCTGCAGATAGGATTCTCCTTCATTTTGGATATCACCATACATTCTGTCTTTTTGCAATCGATAGACCCATTTTTGCACTTTCTTCAACAATTATATCAATTAAGTTTTGTAGTTCTTCCTCCATACTTGCAATTAACACAGTGTCATCCACATATCTGAAATTATTGATGTTTTCACCACCGACTTTGATTCCCAAGGTGTCTCTTATTTTTTTGTAATATTATTTCACTGTACACATTAATTACAGGTGAATTGCTTCATAAATTACAGATGTTGAAATCTGAAAATAAGATCCTTGAGAAGGTTGATGCTTTTATATTAATTCTTGGGTATAGATTTTGTCACCAAGGCTGAAATCTATTGTTTGTACCTTGAGAAAGTAAATTACCTTCAGTCTCTTCAGAAACTTGCCAAAAGTGATAAATCAATACGATTAGAAAGTTCTTAGATTCTATGCTAACAACAATGCTAGGATAGAATTAAGTGGACATGCAACAAGGTTAGTTTACTATTGTTAACTACCTTATTCGTGTTTTCTGTTGGTTTGTTGACAGTACCTCCTCAGTTGTAGTGTGCCACTGCTAAGGATATAGGTATTTATTCTAATTGCTGAGTTGCTGCTGAAGCAAATTGCTTAGATTTGGATCGTGTCAGCTGTTTGTGTTTTAGGAGCTGGATTTAGTCGGACAAGAGCAGAGTGTGCAATTGGACTCCGAATTTCTGTCATAGGTGATGGTTCATTCTTTACTGCTTTTAAGTCATTGCCTGACATTAGTGAAATGAATATTGCTGGCAGCCAGCTTAACAGATGGAAGAAGTTAGTTGGTTAGGCCGCACCTAGAGTGGAAAATGGACAATCAACATTTTGGGTCAATAATCTGGACTCGTGTAGCATGTAGGATTTGCTGAATGTGCATATGGACTTCCTTGTAATCTGCGAAATTTAAAAAAAAACTGAAGGCTACAATGAACAGTCAGTTTGCTGACCTTATGAAAAAGGTATGCAGTTATCTTCAGCTGTTCTACCCACGACTACTGCCAGAGTCTATGATAATTACTCTCCATCAACTGCAAACATTTCCCTCAAGGCAGAAATTACCATAACTATTTTAATACCAATTTTCCCCTGTCAGTGTCTTTAGCTGGAGTGTGAATTCAAATAACTAAAATTTCTCATTTGCAGATTTGGAAACAGTGCCCTATATCACAAAATCAAAGTAGTTAAAAATAGCTCCAGTCAGTGGTAACACAGCGTTCACAATTTTTTAATCACTCACTTATTATATGCAAAATTTGCATGAGTATGTTAGGAAGATGGCCCCTACGAGAATATGTCAGACAGCAGGGAGGGGACTTAGAAATGGAAGTGGGTGAAGCAGAGCCAGAAGACTGGAAGCCACAGCAGCTGGCTTGTATATTACCTACGTTACTGCCAGCAATGCGGCTGGCATTTAGGGCAGCCGTGAAGGTCTGCCATCTTTGGTGTTCAAAGCTGCCTTCATTGTATAATGGCTTTTTTCTCGGTTTTCACTACTATCAGTCATACAAGTCCCGGGTGGAGACTCAGGAATACTGACATTCTCAGATGTAGAAGCATTCTTCATTTCTGTTTCCGTAACAATTTTGTTTCATCACTCAGGGTTGTTAGCCCTGAACCGAACCTAGAGGACAAGTGGACCACTTTTAGTCTGGCCACTACCCTTTGACCTCTTTGGCATGGGTGACCCTACCAAGAGCCAAAGCATAAAGGACTGACTCCAGCCAGCATAGCCCTCTGGCTCATTGAGGCACACAAGCCTCCAAGCCATGACATGGTTGTGTTATTGTAATCTATGTTAATGCCTTTTTCTTTGTGTCCCTGAATAGTTTTTTTGCCAGAAACCCTGCCATCTGTTTCCAATGTAGCTTTTCTTCCTATTGTCCTATTGATTCTACTCTCAGGCTGCCACCTTCCTGCTAGCACTGGCATAATACCCTCACCCCCCACCATCTCCAAACCAGGATATTGGTTGTCTTCCTGTATGGCCAACTTGACCAGAAACTATTTTAGTTTCCTTATGCACTTAAAGCATTCCCTCCTGTAACCACTTCATCAGCTTTTCAACCTCTTTCCCACCTCTTTCCCATTTCTTAACTCTGTTTGCAGAAATTCTCCATTCTTTGTATGTAGCAATTTTCTCTCTTGCTGTTCATTGACGGGTAGTTAAAATCGAACTTCCTACATATTTGATTTTTCCATTTCTTCTTCTACCTCCCCTTTTAATATTGGATCAGTAGTAATATATCATTACAGATTGTTTCCAACCTATCGCTTATAACCTTTTTTACTATTGCCTGCTATCTCCATTTGGTAAAAATGCCCTAGACCCATTTCTTCCTTTTCTGTCTTTTCTGATATAAAAGTGCTGTGCTGTACTTGGTAGCCCTGCTCTTTATACATCCATGTTTGTTATTTTTGCATCCTTTCTGGGACAAAATTGTGTTTCTATTTGCATGCAAGACCAGAATTGGTTGTGTTAAGTTTCAGATTAATACTGATCCAATAACAACTGAGTGGCACAGCTAGTAGAACTGCTGCCCTACAGATCCTGCAACCTAGGTTCAATTCCACTCTCCAATGCTGTTAGTGTGGAGTTTGCATGGTCTCCTTGTGACCACATGGATTTCCTCCCATATCCCAAAAATGTGTAGGTTAATAGGCTAACTGGTGACAGATTCATCTAATATATAACTGAGCAGTAGAATCTAAAGGCTGGGGGCATGGAGTTGGTGGGAATGAGGGGAAAATAAAATGGGTTGGAGTAAGATTAGTTTGAAAATGGATGCTGGATGGTGGACCAAAGATGGTAGTATCTCAGACTAATTCTGATCAACTTTCAAAAGAATGTAATATCACTACAGGAGTAATTCAGTCTTTTTTAGTGTATTGAGGCAAAGCTAAGAAACCACATGCTAATTGGGTTAGACGGTAAATGTTTGGAGTATTAATTCATTAGGTGAAAAGTCCTGTTTCATGCTGTAAATATTTTAATTAATATTGCATAGGCAGCTCAGTCAAGGCCTCTATTCTCTGTGTGTAGCACATTGCTGAATGCAATTTGATTCAGACCCTCTGATCTGGGTTTACAGAAAGTCGCTATTGTGCAGTAACAAAAGAAATGCTGGAATGTAGTTTTGACTTTAATTTATTCGCTGGAACTATGTTGAACTAAGCTGGTTAATCTTGACAACTGATTATTGAAATACACTGAATGTTTAATTGGAAAGTTTATTAAGACTTATTAAACTAAAAGGCTAACAGTAGACAATATCTAAAAGGAAAAAAAGTAGGTTAAAATTTCAGCTCTGATATCTGATTGTTTGCTATGCATCTTGCATTGCTATCATTGGACAGAAAAAAATACATGTATATTGTTGACAAAAGGCTGCAAATGCTATCATCTGAAGCGAAGTATAAAGTACTAGAGAACTCAGCAAGTTGGATAGCATCTGTGGAGGCATAAGCTTGTTTGACTTTTTGTGTCAAGATCCTGCATCAGGACCAAGAATGTAGAGGGGTGAGGCAGATGCTGGCAGGCATCTGGTGGAGCCAAATGAGGAGTTGTATGACGACCTGATGGAATCAGGTAGGGGAGTGGTAGGAGACCCAGTCAAATCAGTTAAGTAAGGTGGAAGGAAATAGAACTGTGGGCTGATGGAGTGGAGGTAGGGTTGGAAGATGGGGTAGGAGGAATGGTGAAAGAACCTAGATGAATCAGGTCATAGTCCAAGTTACCTGATACTGGTAAACTCAATGTTCACACCTTTTATGTTGAAGATGAGTCAGAGAGAATAGCAGGTGCTATTCTTCTAGATAGCATTTGGCTTCACTCTGATATTGGAGAAGGCTGAAGATAGACAGGCCAGTGTGGAAATGTTAACCTCTATACCGGTTACTTCCCTCAGCTTTTCAGCCCTGAGTCAGTGTCTTCACCCTTAAGCCTGATTTATACTTCTGCATCAAATCTACGTGGTAGGTACTGCGTACCCTATGCCGTAGGGTGATGTTCACCTCCCCAGAAAAATAACTCGCGTCACAGCGACGCAGGCTGCAACAACTGTGATTGGTCCACTTGGTAGCATCGTATTTCCTCCTACGCATTTCCAGTTGCTTTTCTCCGCCATGTCTGTACACTGATGCGAAATAAATGGTTGGAGACGATGAACCAAATCGTCAAATCTACCTGCCGACATCTGAAAATATTTGAAATGCATTTCCTCATCCATGTCTCTCACCAAGAAACTCAACACTGGCATAGAAACCCCACCGCCAACTAGCGTTTCGGTAGTGAAATGCAGAGCGACGCAGACACAACAACGCATGCTCGCTACGGCATAGAGCTACGCAGAAGTATAAATCAGGCCTACGGCATAGCCCGTATGCAGAAGTGTAAATCAGGCTTAACTATTGACACTTGTTCTGCTGAGTTCGTCTAGTGGTTTGTTTTATAGTAATTATTTTCAACGTCACGTTAACCGTCATGGTAGTGTAGCGATTAGCACGATGCTCTGACAGCTTGGGGCATTCTGGAGTTTAGAGTTCAATTCCAGCACCATCTGTAAGTACATCCTCGCCGTGGAATGCATGGGTTTTCCCCGGGTGCTCTGGTTTTCTTCCACAGGTGTGAAGATGTGCCGGGTAGGGTAATTGATCATTGTAAGTTGTCCTGTGATTAATTTAGGGTTAATTTGGTTTGTCAGGGGTTGCTGGGGTAGCGTGGCTGAAAGAGCCTGCTCTGCACTGTATTGCTTAATTAATTAAGCACAGTAAAAAGCTGGTTGCAGTGAATAATTCCTTCCAGACAAACTTGTCTGCAATATTGAACTGGACCACAGGATTTATAATGGAAAAAAAATATTTCCATGAAGCCTCTATTTAACGTCAGTTTCCAATGACAGACAAGTGTGGGTGGACTTTTAATCTAACTATTTATTCCCAGTTCTGATAAAAGGTCGTTGGTAGAATCCTAGAGCAATTCAGCACTGATACGGGCCTTTCGGCTCAGTGAGTCCATGCTGACCATGGTTTGCACCTAGCTCGTGCCAACTTACTGCTATCAGCCCTTATCTCTCTAAGCCAGACCGCTCATGTACATGTCCAAGTGCTTCTTTAATGATTCCATTGTATCTGCCTCAACCACTTCTACTCACCATCTTCTGTGTGGGGAAGGTTGTTCCAAAGGTTCCTTTTAAATCTTTCCCTCACCTTAAATCAATCTGTTCTAGTTTTGGAACCCTCTTCCCTGGGGAAAAGACTTATCTATGCCTCTCATAATATGGAAGTTTCTTTAAGATCACTCTTCATTCTTCTATGTATCAAGAAATAAAGGCTGGCTTGGCCAGCAGCTATAACTTGGGCACTCTAGTTCTAGCAACATCCCTGTGAATCTTTTCTGCATTCTTTTCAGTTTAACTGCATCTGTCCTATAACAAAGTAACCTAAATTGAACACAGGCTGTCCTCCAAGAACTGCCTCCCAACAATTTGCACATCTGAACTTACTGTTGCAACTCCTACACTCATTGCTCTGACCAATGAAGGCCAATGTGCTAAACACTTTTTTAACCACCGTCTCCTTGAAGGTGCCCGACGCAGGCCTCTCATGGTCTGAGTCGGCGTTCCCCCTCTGCTTGTGACACCCTTTTCAATGAGCCATGCACTTGTACATGGTATCTCTGTTCCATTACCCACCCTGGTGCCATACCATCTCATAATTTCATGACATCTGCAAGCTTACTGATCAAGCTTTGTGCTCACTCATCCAAATCGTTTATAGGTTATAAGAGTCCCAACACCGACCCTAGTGTCATACCACTAGGTACTGGCTTTCATTCTACAAAACAACCTTCAACCACCACCTGCTGAATCCACCTAATTAATTTTTCCTGGGTTCCCAAGGAACCTAACCTTTCAGACCAGTATACCATGAGGAACCTTGTCAAAGGCCTCACGAAAGTCCAAATAGACAACATCTATTGCCCTATCCTACTATCAGGGTTCCCACTTCAAAAAAGCTCAGCAGCTTGACAAGCACACCTTCTCTCACACAAAGCCATGCTGACTCAGTTAGGCTCAGTTGATGCATTGATCTGGAACATCAGTTGTTTCTCACAGATGTTGTTTGATACGCTGAATGTTTTCAACATTTCCTTTCATTATTTCCGATTCCTTAAAAGCTCAATAACTGAACTGAAAATCTGGTCCAGTCATGCCTGACAGATTTCAAACAAGTTATTGAATCCATGCAAGAGATTTACTCAGTAGTGAGAAACAGCAGTAGAGCTGAGTGTTGGGAGCATCTGAGAAGTCTGTGAAGAAAGATCAAAAATTTGTTTACTAAATTGAAAAAGTAATGAAAGTCAACTAGTGAAAAACACAAAACAATACGAGAGCTCCTCTAGATTACTAAAAGGGAAAGACTATAGTACCTTGTAGAAGTATTCAGCCCCAATCCTGTGTTCACATAAATGAGTATTACAATGAGGGCTTTTGATCAATTTATCTGAGAATTTTTATTTGTGAATCACGTGCTCCTTTTCTTCCCCCACAGTAGAGCCCCAGAAAAACAAGGAAATTGTAAGGCATAGGAAGCTAAAGATTCAAAAACTAAAATGTCAGCAGTTCAATCTTTTTAATCTCCATTTGCTCAGCACTTAATCAAACAACCTCTCACAACCATTACAGTTAGTAGTCTTTTTGGATAAGTCTCTGTTAGCTTTGGACAACGTGATAGAGCAAGATTTGCTCATTTCTCCTTTCAGAATTGTTGGAGCTGTGCTAGGTTAATTCAGGAGCAGTGGTGGACAGCAATATAGGCCAGAAAGTTCCACTTTAGTCTCATCTGACCACAAGATCATCACCACATCTTTACAGTATCTCCGAAGTGATGCTTTGCAAAGTCTTTATGGGCAAGAGTATGATTTTTTTTTTAGCCAGAGCTGCTTCCTTGCCACCCTTCCGTAAACGCCATTTTGTTTTTGCAATCCTTAGAACTTCATCTCCAGTGGCAGCCACTGACTTCTGCAGCTCACGCAGAGTGACTGCTGGCATCACAGTAGCCTCTCTTACTAGAGCCATTCTTCTCTGGCGACTACGTTTAAAGGGGTAGCCTGACCTAGGCAGTATGTAAGGCTGTGGTTTCATAATTTTTACATTTTTTCACAATGGTCTGCGTTGAGCCCTGAGGTTCGTTCAGTGCCTTTGAGGTGGTCTTGTATCCTCCTCCTGATTTGTGCTTCTCTATTATTTCCCTGCCTTGTCTGAAATGCCCTTTCATCTTCATTTTGGTTTGGTGTGTTGAAAATCTACCACACTGTTGAACTTTCAAAGGTTTCAAAGGTACATTTAATGTCAGAGAAATCTATACAATATAATCCTGAAATGCTTTTTCTTCACAACCATTCATGAAAACAGAGGAGTGCCCCCAAAGAATGAATGACAGTTAAATGTTAGAACCCTGAATTCCGCCCCCCCCCCCGCAGCATCTCTCCCTCTCACGCGTAACCGGCAGCAAGCAGCAATCCCCCACCCACCCACCAGCAAAAAAAAAAGCATCGGCAGACAGAAGTGGTATTTATTCAGATTGTAATGCTGCGGCTTTATAAGGCATTGGTTAGACTACACTTGGGCAATTTTGGGTCCTTAAGGAAAAGATGTGCTGGCATTGAAGAGCACCCAGAGGTTCATGAGAATGATTCTAGAAATGAAAGAGTTAATGCATGAGCAGCATTTGATGGCTCTGGGCCTGTACTCACTGGAATTTGGAAACGTGAGGGGAATGTCATTGAAACTTTTTGACTATTAAAAGGCTTAAATAGAGTGGATGTGGAGGGGATGTTTTCTAAGGTGGATGAGTCTAGGACCAGAGGGTACAGCCTCAGAATTGAACGACATCCATTTAGAATAGAGATGAGGAATTTCTTTAGCCAGAGGGTGGTAAACCTGTGGAATTCATTGCCACAGGCAGCTGTGGAGGTCAAGTGATTGTGTATATTTAAGACGGAGGTTGATAGGTTCTTGATCAGTCAGAGTGTTAAAGGTTGTGGGGTGAAGGCAGGAAAATTGGGTTGAGATAATAAATCAGCCAAGATGGAATAAAAGAGCAGACTCAAAGGGCCAAGTTCTGCTCCTTTGTCTTATGGTCTTAATAATAAAACCCCCTGAGTATAGTAACAGGATTGAGCACAGTCAGCATGGATTTAAAGAAGGAAATTTATGTTTGACTAATCTATTGGAGTAGTTAAATCACCAGACATGTAATTGTAAGACTAAACCCAGAGATGAGTTCACATTTCTAATCTGATTGCAGTGGAATTTAAATTTGATTCCTCATCTGGCATATGAGAATCTAGGTTGAGAGAAATGATTACACCCGGTCATGATCGTAAAACAACTGGGTTGTCATAAAAATACACCTGGTTCTAATGTCTTTAAGGGAGGATGTCTTAGCTGGCTGGGCCTATATGTGATTTTTCCAATGTAGTTATTTGGGCCAACAGCCCAGCGATCCCTTTATTGCTACATTGGAACAAGGAGAATAAAACCAGGTGGACTTTCTGCATCAATCTGGGCAACAAATTCAGGCACCCAGGTTATTCCCAGCCCTTAAATTTTCAAATTGAATATGAAGGGATTGATGTCTAAATTGGAAGGGTTGTCCCAGAAATTAGTCAAAGAACAGCCTGTTGTGGTTTTATGAGCAGAATCATGCCTTTTAGATGCCGTGGCTGTCCTTTAACTAATTTCTGAACAATCCACCAAATTTACACACCAATCCCCTGATGTTCATTTTGCCAGAGTAAATATTTTACCATGCATGGCTATCAATTTGGTAGACATGACTGTGTCATTAGAAAACAGAGAATAAAAGAATTCAAATAAGGGAAAAATGTGCCCATATCTCTATCTGTGACTGGCCAGAGTGCAAAATGAAGCAAATTCAAAATTTTTTTGTTACTTTTCAAAAGTTAATTTGAAGCCTTGTAATTAAAATGCCTTCCAAAAAGTGGCTCCCATTTGTTACTACACTTCTTGCCTGGAAAATGGCTTCAAGTTCAAGAAATGTAAATGGCTTTCTGGAGTTGCTTTTCAACAGATTAGGTTTCCATCTGAAGGATCTGGGCCAAATAAATTATCTTAAAAGAAATATATTCTTGTCAAGTGTAGCATAGGGATTTATTATCCCTGATTATAACTCTCTCAAAATACAAACTTGAAATAGTACAGGCTGTCTGTTTTCAAGAAAGATCACTATTTGTTTGTCTAATTTAACTATGTTGTCTTTTTTTCCCGCCAGCTTTGATAAAGTATATTCAGCCAGTCTTAGTGTCTCGATCAGACCAGCATTCACGCCGAAAAACAGTGGAAGAAATAAAGCAAAGAGCCCTATCTAATGGCAGATGGCCTCAGGTAACTTTTTCTTTGCCCAGTTGATACTAACATTTTGTCATTTTGTTAAGTGATCTGTCTATGTATGTGATGTAAATAAGGAACAAAATGGAAATGCACAGTGGGGTGATCAGGATGTTAAAAAGCATAGATGAAAATCAAAAATAACCTGCAAATGCTGGACGTGTAAAGTAAAGGAGAAAGTGCTGGAAATACTCTGTGTTGTGGATTGTGATCAGGGTTTGATTACTTGGGGCAAAAGGAATAAACACAAATTTTATGCAGGTGCTGAAAATCCAGAATAACACACAAAATGCTAGAGGATCTCAGCAGGTCAGGCAGGAATAAACAGTCGCTATGTCAGGCTGAGACCCTTCAATAGGGCAAAAAGAACATCTCTGTGGGGATGAGGGGGGGTTGCCGAGATGATTCCAGTGTTAATAGGGTTGTCTGGTTACTAAATTAACGTGGTTGATGAGCAAGGGATCTTGATAAGGCTCTGAAATGCAAGTCAGATCTGTTCTTGAAATCAAAGAATCACGGAAACACTTAGTAGCATATGTACATAATATAGTATAACTGGCCCGAGCTTCAAGCATATTTCAAGGGAAATTATAGTTTCAATTTTTTTCTAATTTTTTTTCCTTTCAAACCTCCATCATTAGAAGTATTTTTATTTCTATTATTAAGGGTTCGGTGTTTCTAAGGTGCAGATTTCCTTCAGAGAGACATTGCAATGCGGTTTCTTGAAAATCAAATTGCAGTGTAAAACTAGCTGAACATTGTTCAGACCTGCCTGATGGAATTTGTTTCACTGAGTTGTTTTAATACCACACAGAAAATATCTCCAATGCAGTTTCCAACTAGTCTTTAAGCATGCCCTTGGGTACATTTGCAAGCTAATCTTCCTTCATTTTTTACTGTCAAAGGGAGGCTAAGGAAATGTACCTTTCCAAAACTTTAATTTCTTAAACATGTCTAAAAATTAACAATTATATATTTAGTATTGATCTTCTCCAAAATGTAATGGAAACTGAATTATTGTACCAATAGATGCTCTTAAATTACCTGTATAGTATTTTCTATATATTCACCAGAAATGTTTCTTCGGTCTGACATTGCACTTCTGGGTATAATGACAGTCAAGGAAAATATGGTATTATCCACAAATCAGTTAACTAATGAACCTCATAATCTTAATGATGATATAATCAGCTTATTGGTCAGACAGGACAATTGTTATTGCATTCTAGCCCATTCAATATATAGTATAATCTCACTTCATCATCCTTGTATTTGGAAAAAATAGTAGACATTTTGTTAGTCTGTACTTGAATTAAAGATTACCAAAAATAATGTAAGTGAACCGAATAATGGGATGCTAAATTAGATACGATTCAAGCATACTATTCCCACCTTGGAATATGGAAAGTAACCAAGTAGTATGATTTGAATGGCCAAATTGATGTGATGAATGATACCTATTCACCCTCAGACAATAAGCCTACCAATGATTGTCTGGGGCATCAAACAAACAACTGGAGCCCTACAGTTCAGTCTTTAAAAACAACAAAATCAATTTAAGTATTTCAAACTCTAAATACAAATCCATGTTGTAGTGGATATTGTAGAGTCCATAATATTAAAAGAAGGTGTATTATTTGTGGCTAAATCATGTTTCTTAATTTCCTTTCGTTGAAATATAAATGTAGTGGTTAAATATAAGTCATCATCTTTACACCTCTAATCAAAATCAGTTTAATATTACTAAGCAACACACACACACACAAAATGCTGGTGAACGCAGCAGGCCAGGCAGCATCTATAGGAAGAGGTACAGTCGACATTTCAGGCCGAGACCCTTCGTCAGGACTAACTGAAAGAAGAGATAGTAAGAGATTTGAAAGGGGAAAGGGGAGATCCGAAGTGATAGGAGAAGACAGGAGGGGAGGGATGGATCTAAGAACTGGAGAAGGGAGAGGATCATGGGACGAGAAGCCTGGGGAGAAAGAGAAGGAGAGAGGGGAGGGTGGAGAGCAGGCAAGGAGTTATAGTGAGAGGGACAGAGGGAGAAAAAACTGGGACCACTGGGACACATTTTAATTCCACGTCCCATTCCCATTCTGATATGTCTATCCACGGCCTCCTCTACTGTCAAGATGAAGCCACTCTCAGGTTGGAGGAATGACACCTTATATTCCGTCTGGGTAGCCTCCAAACTGAAGGCATGAATATTGACTTCTCTAACTTCCGTTAATGCCCCTCCTCCCCTTCACACCCCATCCCTTATTTAATTTTTTAAAATTATTTTTCCCCCTTTTTTTCTCTCTCTCTTTTTTCTCCCTCTTTCCCTCTCACTATAACTCCTTGCCTGCTCTCCACCCTCCGGGCTCCCCTCCCCACTTCTCTTTCTCCCCAGGCTTCCCGTCCCATGATCCTCTCCCTTTTCCAGCTCTTAGATCCACCCCTTCCCTCCTGTCTTCTCCTATCATTTCGGATCTCCCCCTCCCCCTCCCACATTTAAATCTCTTACTATCTCTTCTTTCAGTTAGTCCTGACGAAGGGTCCTGGCCCGAAACGTCGACTGTACCTCTTCCTATAGATGCTGCCTGGTCTGCTGCGTTCACTAGCTTTTTGTGTGTGTGTTGCTTGAATTTCCAGCATCTGCAGATTTCCTCGTGTCTGCGTTTTTAGTATTACTAACATATGTTGCGAAATTTGTTGGTTTGCAGCAGCAGTACTTTGCAATACATAGTAATAAAAATCTTAAAATTGCAATAAGAAATAATATGTGTGTATGTGAGTCTGTGTGAATAGGTGTCTATCAGCTTTGCACATCTGGGCACTGCAATTTTTCTCCATTCTTCATTAGAAAACCGCTGAAGCTCTGTCAGATTGCATGGGGATCATGAGTGAACAGCCATTTCAAGTCCAGCCACAAATTCTCAATTGGATTGAGGTCTGGACTAATGTGACTTCTAAAACCAATTGGCTGCACTAGTGATGACTTGGTGTTTCATATTAAAGTGGGTGAATACTTATGCAATCAATTATTTTGTGTTTTATATTTGTAATTAATTTAGGTCACTTTAGTCTGTTTTCACTTCGAGACTAAAGAGTTTTTTTCTGTTGATCAGTGTCAATAAAAGCCAAATTAAATCCATTGTGATTCAATGTTGCAAAACAATAAAACACGAAATCTTCCAACACTGTACTTGGAACTTCTTTTGTTGAAGGCTTCATTGGGAAATATTTGCAAACACAAGTGATGTTATCAGATTTTTGATCATTTAAGGCATTACCTATACAGTGCCTTGAAAAAGTATTCAGACCCCAGAAATACTTCCATATTTTACTGTCTCATTTTTAAAATATAAATTATATTGAAGTAGAATTTTTTGAGCTAATCTACAAAACATTGTGCATCATTTTAAATCAAAAGAAATGTTTTAAAACCTGTCAGTAATGTACTAAAAATTAAAAACCAAAATTGAGTGGCTGAAAAGTATTCATCCCCTTTGTATCACAGCTCTAATTTTCCTCGGGTGCAATACTATATATGACCATGCCAACTCACCCAATTTGTTGATGTAGAAAATTGGAGTATCACCCGTTTTCAATGATTTCATTAGAATAAACCCCCCCCCCCCCCCACCATCTCTGAAGTCCAACAGTATGGTAGATTTTCAATAGGCCAAACCGAAATGAAGACAAAAGAGCATTTAAAACAAGTCTGGGTAATGATAATAGAGATGTACAAATTTGGGGAAGGGTACAAGACCATATCAAAGGCACTGAACATATCTCAGAGCTCGATGCAATCCATTGTGAAAAAGTCGATTTTTAAAAAAAAACGAACAAGAAACCACAGCCATACTGCCTAGGTCAGCCCACTCCTCTAAACTTAGTCGCCGGTGAAGTTTGGCTGTAGTGAGAATGGCCACTGTGATGCCAGCAGTCACTCTGAGTGAGCTGAAGAAGTCAATGGCTACAACTGGAGATGAAGTTCATGGCACCACAATCTCTAAGGCCTTGCAAAAAAAAAGGTGTTTTTGGAAGATTGGCAAGAAAGAAACTGGGGGGCGGGGCATATATCCTTGCATGTAAAGACTTTGCAAATCATCGTTGTAAAGATGTGGAAGAAGATCTTGTGCTCAGATGAGACTAAAGTGAAACTCTGTGGCCTCATGACTAAGTGGTATATGTAGCTTAAAGCTAAGACTGCACATCAGCCAGGTATCACCATCCCTACTGTAAAGTATGCTGGAAATAGTATCGTGCTGTGGGGATGATTTTCAGCAGCAGGGACTGGAAATCTGACCAGGGTTGCTTGGAAGATAAATGCTACTAAATACAGAGTGATCCTGGATAAAAACCTGCTATCTTCTGCCAGAAAGCTTAAACTGGGGAGGAAGTTCCTTTCAACAGAGCCACTGTGGTGTGGCTTCAAATGAAAAAAAAAATTGATGTCCTTGAGTGGCCTAGAGTCCTGACCTTAACCCAATCGAACATGTCTGGCAAGACCTCAAGATTGTTGTCCACCACCACTCTCCTACTAACCTGGCAGAGCTTGAGCACTTTTGCAAGGATGAATGGGCAAATCTTGCTCCACCACTTTGTTCAAAGCTAGTAGAGACTTATCCAAAAAGATTGCTGGCTGTAATAGCTGAAAGAAGTGGTTCAACTAAGTACTGAGCAAAGGGAGATGAATACTCTTTATTGCTGACATTTTTAGTTCTTCATGCTGTACAATTTTCCCTGTTTTTTTGGGGGATCCACAGTGAAAAAAGGAGCATGTGATTCACAAATAAAAATTTTCAGTTAAGTTGATTGAAAGTCCTTGGTTGTAATACTTACCTATGTGAACAAAGAGTTGGGGCTGAATAGTCTTACAAGGCAAGGTGCTGTAAATTCATCCTGATAGTCGGGATTTGGCCCAGAATATTGATGGTTCCTTTCCCTCCACAGATGCTGCTCAACCTGCTGAGTTCCTCCAGCAGTCTTTTTGTTGCTCCTTGAATACATTTGTAATTTGCACAGATGTTTAACATTCACCATTTTGCAAACTTGTGAATTCATTTAAAATGTTTGTAATAAGCATTCCGATTTTGTTGACTGTTTCATGATCCTAATTCTAGGTAATGATATTCCCAGAGGGTACATGTACCAACAGATCATGTCTGATCACCTTCAAACCTGGTAAGATTGTAATTTGTCACTGAGTTTTAAAATAATGCAGACAAATTAAACCATATAGTAGCCTAACATCGTTGTGTTTTAGTTTTGATTGTGTTTCACACATTGCCTCAATCTTGATCTTGTGCCAGTTTGTCCATTTTATAGCTTGTCATGTGCAATGTTTTTAGGGTCTACTGGCAAGGCTGTTAAAGATTTTTGTATGGTTGTCCAAAATCGAACACATTATAAATATCTTATGACAGTTTTTAAATGATAGTAGAAATTTTAAAGTTGCAAAATTAGTTTTCCATTTCACTACTGTTGGAAAAACAGCTGGAATGGAAAGGTTACATGTATAAATTTCAACAGTGGTCAAATTGAAATTCCACAGTTTCCTGAAAAATAACTTTCCTCGTATAATATTAGAATAGTTTGTCTTTTCCATTATTCACCTAACTGATTGCCTTTCTGTTTCTTAAACTAATGTATTCATCTTTAGTTCCATATTATTTAACACCCACCTTAAACAAAGGTTTATCAGGCTCAGATTTGAACTTATCAACAAGCTAGTTTTGTGAAGCCCTCCTCTGGTTGAGGCTGACCATGGATGTTGCATATTGGCTGTCATACGTAAGCCAGGGCAATAAGGTATGAGGAGCAAGCTGGTGCACGTGCAGCAGGCTCACCCTCTCGATGTAGCTGATGAATCCAAAGCAACAACAAAGACAGATACATTTTGGCAACGGTGGTGTTTGCAGGAGTTGCCAATCAATGTTGAACTCAACCTAGGATTGTTTTAGGGACTCCAGCTCCAGATTTTTCCTTGGGGTTTATTTCTGAAGCCTTTCCCCATGAATGGGTATAATCATTAGGCAGTGGAGATATGAGATCAGCTTTTTCCTTCTCGATGAGCTGCCAACCACACATGATGAGCCTTGTCCTTGCAAAGCAGCTGGTTTTAAGGCACGAGTCACCCGTCTTTGCTCCTGCTCCTGTCAGTTCATCCACTCTTAGTAGATAAACCACACATTAACGCCTGGAGCTGGACTCGTTTGTCAGAGGTTATTTGAGACACATGCCATTGGGAGCATCTAATAGGTATTGGAAGCTTATCTCCACTACAATCCCCCCCACTCCCAGCTATGACAACCATAAGGAACCAATCTAGACATATTTGCTTTCTTAACATGAACATTCCAGATTTTCCCTACAGATTGCTCAAACAAAAGCATTTCCTGATGTCGCTCAAGGATGACTTGGCTGTTTTTTTTTAAATCACGTCCTCATACACTTGAGGGAAGAGTTTATCTATTCAGTATGGTTGTGAATTGACGTTTGCAACTCAATTAAATATAGAAATTCAGGCTGAATCAATGCTGCCTCAGTACAATTCATGTCATTTTGTTTAACTGTACTACACCCACTGAAAGGTCATTGTGTCCTTCAGGTGCAGTGTGGTCCAGATGTGTTTAACAAAAACATTTATGCCTTTATATGATTTTTACCCAACTTCTTTGAAATGAGCCGTTTTAAAGACTACCCTGTCCACATGTTTTTGATAATTTCTGTACATGGGCCCCACAGTTTCTTCTACAAGTTGTATAATACGCTCAGATTATTTTTTTATGGATTCAAATTAATGAATCTTGCAATTAGGTTTGATAAATTTAATCTGACAGCTTTTTGACCACTCACACGGTCCTTCAATGTCCCTTTACAATGTTCTGCTCCCATTTGTAAACATAAAGTTAGAAAAGTTGATATGTAGCTTTTTGTTAAATGAGTGAAATATGATTTAATAGAGAAACAAGGATAAGGTGTGCAAATCTATCAAATGCAAAGTCATCTTGCTTACCTGCATGAAAATGTTTAGCTGCTTTAATTATTCATAAAACACAGTTGCCTCTAAAAGCAGCTGTGCCTGCAAAAGAAGTGGCATAATTGCAATGTTTTATAATTGTCATTTCTTCAGTGATAAATCTGCTGTGGTAAAATTTGGCAAAATTTGCTGGAGATTGTGAATAATCTGATGTTTTTGTGTACACCACCATGTCTCTTTATAATCAGTCAATACATGTGTTTGTACGCCTCCATATGTTTAATCAAAATTGGCCACAAATGCCTTGGATCAAACAGTGCGTAATGCTTTGTTTTGCCTCAAATTGTGCAAAAATTATAATACATGTACAGGCCTTGAATACCAAAGTTCTGGTACAATTGAAGTATATGCCAGGGTTAGTTTGGGCTCAGTGTTGCTTGGATTATAAGCATGGGTCTGATTCTTTCTTACTGCATATAGGTTTCTTAAGTTCTTATTCTACAGATAATTCCCCATGTGCATCAAGTTCCAAGATCTGCAATGACAGGAGACAGCATACAAAAAGTTTTGTACCTGATAACCCCTTTTTACCAGGCATCTCTGGAGATTTGGCTCATTAGCCCCTCGCTAACAGCCACCAGACTCGGTGGTGAGAAAACCCCCTTACTCAGACTCCGTATGTCTGGGGTCAATATGACATGAGTCCCACCAAAACCAGGAAGTTAGGATGTCTCGCCCACCTGAACCCCGGTCTGTGTGAATACTGTGTAACTATTGCCCATCGGCAAGAAATAACAGACCGTACATTGCATACAATTATACAGAAAGTATATTAATGAATGTTAACTTGACCAAACTGTTACCAAAGAATAAAGGGGGAAACAAAAGAACAAAAGGGTCTATCATAATTAAAACAGCCAAATGTACACATGATTGGAGTTTAGATCTTCCAAAAGCTGATGTGTCTGGTGTACTTAAGGGCACCAACTCCTATTTACCAGTCACCAGCAGGGTTTCCCCTATTGGACTCCATCAAATCGCGTATTCCCATCGGTTCGACTCAAACTGTTTCTCTTTCTGTTCCATTGAAAAGACCTCGGCCCACCCCAGTGTCGATCACAAAAAGCTGTACGCCCAGCATCCTCAAGAACCTTCTCCCAGTTCCACCATCCTGATTGGATGACATGGCATTCCTAAGCATGAATATCACAACCCCGTGTCTTTATCGGTGACCCAAACACTACCAGCAGAACACATTGCTTCTACAGAAAACTATTAACAGAAATACCCTATGACATTAGCAGTAAAATCTTAACTAGGGCATTACGTACAAATATTGTCATGCAAGATGTATTCTGCTGCCCACATATGTTAAAATATTAAGCTTTTTAGTCTGGGAGCCTTGTAGAAAACAGTTGCAGTGTCTTTTCTCTCCCTCCATCACCCTCTGCCCCCTGCACAATATAGAGCAGCTTTGCTACCTTGTGTGGCATACTGATTTCACAAGGGATTTTTCTGCACTGTGTTTGTGAAACTGCAGTTAATGCTTTACCTTTAAGTATGAACATTTGTTCATCTGTTTAAATTAATTTGACCGATTGCATTGCAGTAAGTAAATAATGCCACACGTGCTCATGAACTTGTGCTGAGTTGCTTCAGATCAAAATTCAACTTCCTTTTCATTAATGGGAATTGGTATTGTGAAATATACTCCAATGTATAAAAATGCTTTTGGGGAACAATTTTATCTGTGATGTTTAACTTCTGATAACCCTTACAAGGTTATGTTGACACTGGTTATTAAAACACCAAATGGAAATGTACTAGTAGCTGTTCATGGATTTATTGACTTAATTCTGTGATTCCATGTGTTAGGAATAGATAGATTTTAACAATAGACCTCTCTACTTTTCTCTGTTGGCATTTTAGGCAAATGAGATGAATCAAATATGTTTGACAAATTTTACTTAGTTTATGCCACAGTTCCTTTTGATATGCATTGACTTTGTTTATCAGATATGCCAAAAATATGCTGTAAGATGTTTATTTTGTGATAACCTTTTTCAGAGATAAGAATTTGTTGGCTTTTGCTAAAGCTGCACAGTGTGCTTATACTTAAACAACAGGAATTCTGCAGATGCTGGAAATTCAAGCAACACACATCAAAGTTGCTGGTGAACGCAGCAGGCCAGGCAGCATCTGTAGGAAGAGGTGCAGTCAACGTTTCAGGCCGAGACCCTTCGTCAGGACTAACTGAAAGAAGAGTGAGTAAGGGATTTGAAAGTTGAAGGGGGAGGGGGAGGGATAGAGCCAAGAGCTGGACAGGTGATAGGCAAAAGGGGATACGAGAGGATCATGGGACAGGAGGTCCGGGAAGAAAGACAAGCGGGGGGGACCCAGAGGATGGGCAAGAGGTATATTCAGAGGGACAGAGGGAGAAAAAGGAGAGTGAGAGAAAGAATGTGTGCATAAAAATAAGTAACAGATGGGGTACGAGGGGGAGGTGGGGCCTTAGCGGAAGTTAGAGAAGTCGATGTTCATGCCATCAGGTTGGAGGCTACCCAGACGGAATATAAGGTGTTGTTCCTCCAACCTGAGTGTGGCTTCATCTTTACAGTAGAGGAGGCCGTGGATGGACATGTCAGAATGGGAATGGGATGTGGAATTAAAATGTGTGGCCACTGGGAGATCCTGCCTTCTCTGGCGGACAGAGCGTAGATGTTCAGCAAAGCGGTCTCCCACTCTGCGTCGGGTCTCGCCAATATATAAAAGGCCACATCGGGAGCACCGGACGCAGTATATCACCCCAGTCGACTCACAAGTGAAGTATTGCCTCACCTGGAAGGACTGTTTGGGGCCCTGAATGGTGGTAAGGGAGGAAGTGTAAGGGCATGTGTAGCACTTGTTCCGCTTACACGGATAAGTGCCAGGAGGGAGATCAGTGGGGAGGGATGGGGGGGACGAATGGACAAGGGAGTTGTGTAGGGAGCGATCCCTGTGGAATGCAGAGGGGGGGGGAGGGAAAGATGTGCTTAGTGGTGGGATCCCGTTGGAGGTGGCAGAAGTTACAGAGAATAATATGTTGGACCCAGAGGCTGGTGGGGTGGTAGGTGAGGACCAGGGGAACCCTATTCCTAGTGGGGTGGCGAGAGGATGGAGTGAGAGCAGATGTACGTGAAATGGGGGAGATGCGCTTAAGAGCAGAGTTGATAGTGGAGGAAGGGAAGCCCCTTTCTTCTCACCCTGTCTCTTGCACTCACAGCTATCTGGACTATTCCTCTTCTCACCCTGTCTCTTGCACTCACAGCTATCTGGACTATTCCTCTTCTGACCCTGTCTCTTGCAAAAACGCCATCCCCTTCTCGCAATTCCTCCGTCTCCGCCGCATCTGCTCTCAGGATGAGGCTTTTCATTCTAGGACGAGGGAGATGTCTTCCTTTTTTAAAGAAAGGGGCTTCCCTTCCTCCACTATCAACTCTGCTCTTAAACGCATCTCCCCCATCTCACGTACATCTGCTCTCACTCCATCCTCTCGCCACCCCACTAGGAATAGGGTTCCCCTGGTCCTCACCTACCACCCCACCAGCCTCCGGGTCCAACATATTATTCTCCGTAACTTCCGCCACCTCCAACGGGATCCCACCACTAAGCACATCTTTCCCTCCCCCCCCCCCTCTGCATTCCGCAGGGATCGCTCCCTAGACAACTCCCTTGTCCATTCGTCCCCCCCATCCCTCCCCACTGATCTCCCTCCTGGCACTTATCCGTGTAAGCGGAACAAGTGCTACACATGCCCTTACACTTCCTCCCTTACCACCATTCAGGGCCCCAAACAGCCCTTCCAGGTGAGGCAACACTTCACCTATGAGTCGACTGGGGTGATATACTGCGTCCGGTGCTCCCGATGTGGCCTTTTATATATTGGCGAGACCCGACGCAGACTGGGAGACCGCTTTGCTGAACATCTACGCTCTGTCCGCCAGAGAAAGCTGGATCTCCCAGTGGCCACACATCTTAATTCCACATCCCATTCCCATTCTGACATGTCCATCCACGGCCTCCTCTACTGTAAAGATGAAGCCACACTCAAGTTGGAGGAACAACACCTTATATTCTGTCTGGGTAGCCTCCAACCTGATGGCATGAACATCGACTTCTCTAACTTCCGCTAAGGCCCCACCTCCCCCTCGTACCCTATCTGTTACTCATTTTTATGCACACATTCTTTCTCTCACTCTCCTTTTTCTCCCTCTGTCCCTCTGAATATACCTCTTGCCCATCCTCTGGGTTCCCCCCCTTGTCTTTCTTCCCGGACCTCCTGTCCCATGATCCTCTCGTATCCCCTTTTGCCTATCACCTGTCCAGCTCTTGGCTCCATCCCTCCCCCTCCTGTCTTCTCCTATCATTTTGGATCTCCCCCTCCCCCTCCAACTTTCAAATCCCTTACTCACTCTTCCTTCAGTTAGTCCTGACGAAGGGTCTCGGCCTGAAACGTCGACTGCACCTCTTCCTAGAGATGCTGCCTGGCCTGCTGCGTTTGCCAGCAACTTTGATGTGTGTTGCTTATACTTAAGTGACTTGCGAAAACTGGCTTTATCCTTTAATATGCAAATTAGGAATTTTATCTTTCAAATAGCCATGGTCTATTGACTGTACTGGCATTGATGATTTTCAGTAAGGTTACAGATTCCACAGGTGAGACGTTATCAAAATGCTGAACTTACTTTTTAAAAAATATTCTCTAGGAATAAGTGAGTTAAGATTGGAACCCTGTCAATCATCACAAAACACAAATCCTTGGAAATCATTGCTCTTCAAATCTACGGTCGTCACTTATGATTTCACTATTTTTTTTGGACGGTTTCCAAAATAATTTAGTACTTGAGTAAATATAAAACTTGAAGCATCGAAGCCTACAACATCTTGCCTTGAAAGGGTTACTTAAAATTTTCAAATACCACGCAGTTGAATAAACATCGTGTACTATGCTGGTAGATATTCAGCATTCCAGCACAGGAAAGTAATTAAATGCAGGAACCACTGGAGATTAGACAGAATGCTTATGATGGGAAATTTTTTTTGAGAGATAAATGTGATTAAATTATGATTTAGACAAATTGTTTAAAAATGCAAATCAGAATTTTTTTTATTTTCCTAAAGAAATTCTATCATGTTGCCTCTTTCTAAGTTCTACGAAGTACTGTGTATGTTTGACATACATATGGAGTTTAAGAGTTTTGATAAGGAGCAGAGTGAATGCCAGACTGGATGAAGGACAAAGCAGAAAGCAGAATATGGTAGTAGAGGCACAGTATTCATAATTAGTACAAGGTGTATCCAGATTTACTTCCCTAAATTCAAAGGCACTCTACAAACATTCACATCTTGTGTAGCTTACTACCTGTCAAGACACAAACCTATCACCTTTGGTTGGACTTGCATCTTTCCTTTTTTTTTCCTCTCAGTCCCAGACTTGGGGTCCCTCATTGTGGGCATAGGTCCTAAAGTGTCTCTGTAATCCCTCGTCTCGGTGTGTTCCAGGATGTGCTAATGCTAAAGGGTTAAATTATGTATCCAAGACCAAATCTCCCTCCAGTTCCTTCTATTTTCCAATGAGTTGCTACCTCATTAATAATGCAATCTAGATTTGACTCATTCTATCCATTGTTCTAGAACAGCTGGACAATTGATTATCACACTATGACCTACATTTCCCACTTCAGTAATAACATTCCACATATTGGTACCAAGTCAATCAGGTATCGAGGAATATGGAATTGATTGTTTCTGAGAATTAACACAAGGCTCTCACTCTACATGTGGATTTGATAACCAAACTCTATTATAAAGATATTTTCTTATCTTAACTTGGGCTTTGAGTTATCTCACATTACCACAGTAACAGTCTGCATGTTGAGTATCTAAATGCCACTGGAGGCACTTTAAAGTAGATGCATTGTCTCTTATTTCACTATAACTGGTTGCTACTTTCTTCCAATTTGTTAGGCTTTTGAGACCCTGGGGCTGGTAAGTTGAGCTAACTTTCCAATTCATTACTGCTTATAGTGAAGCTGAGAGAATGGTACATTGCATTATTATCCCTTAATTTATGCTGGTCTGAGTCCAGCAAATAGTCATGTTAACATGATCTTTATTGTCACCATGGCTGTTTCAGAATCCCATGATCAGTCAATCCTTGAGATTTGTTCCTCTTTTGGTTGACTCTTTACTTGTACTCTTAATATTCTTGAACTCCAGAAACCATTTACCACCTCTCCTTGTTGCAACTTCCAAATGTTGATTCATATTGAAAACATTATCCATTTCTGGTCATTTGTGGTTGTGGTTAACTTTCTGACTGCTCCGTTCCTCATTTTCATATCTCTTTATTCTTTCTCTTTTGAATGTAATCACTAACAGGACCTTCACAGCCCTCTAGAGTAAGAATCCCAAAGAATCCCTCATTGTTTTTGTTAGGTGTGGAGGTGAAACAATGGCCCCAAATTTCGACTGATTAGCAGGGGAAATGTCCTACTCATATTTACCCTGTTGAGCTCAATTGTTTTCTTTCATTGACGTAACCTCTCATTCTTCTGAAATTCAGAGGCCTAACCTATTCGATTTCTCCTCGTATGACAGACCTATACCATCCCAGGAACCAGTCTGGTGAATTTTCAATGCACACCCTCTATTGCAAGTCTCCCATGTTTTATTTAAGGAGATCAAAATCATCTAAATACTCCAGATATGATCTCAGGAAACCCTACGTAATTGTAGTAAGGCATCTTTACTCTTGTCCTCAAATCCTCCTGTATTAGTTCCCTTGCCAGCTGTACCTGCATGTTGACTTTCAGTGACCTAGGACATCATTTACAAATCGTTTTTAACAATTTTCTTCTCCACTGAAATGAAGAACCTCACTTTTTTCCACATTGTATTCCAACTGTCATGTTGTCGCTCAGGCTACGTCCACACTACGCTGTATAATATTGAAAACGCCGGTTTTGAGTAAAAACGACAGGCATAACACTAAGTGTTTTTCAAAATATCTCTGTCCACACTAATATGGATATTTGGGTGGATCTCCTCTACTGGGCATGCGCAGGACACAGAAAACAAGCGGAAGACCGCAGACAAACAACTAATGTGCAAAAGAAAGTAAGAAGTGATAATAATAACAAATAAATAAACAATAAATAACATTGGATGAAGAGTCCTTGAAAGTGAGTCTATAGGGTGTGGGAAGTTCAGTAATGGGATAGGTGAAGTTGAGTGAAATTATTCGTTTCGGTTCATGAGTTTGATGGTTCAGGAGTAATAACCGTTCCTGAACCTGGTCATGTAAGTACCTCTTCCTCATGGCAGCAGTGAGAAGAAAGCATGTCATTGGTGGTGGGAATCCCTGATGATGAAAGCTGCTTTCCTGAGACAGTGTTTCGTGTGGATGTGCTCAATGGTGGTGAGGACTTTACCTGTGATGGTAAATGCCTTCTATTCAAGGGCATTTATTTCTATACCAGGCTGTGATGCAACCAGTCAATATACTCTCCATCATATTAGATTATGAGGACACTCAGTCCTCGTTTATTGCGATGTTTACCGCGATGCAGGTGGATGCTTCCCTGGTGTCATGGATTCTTGATTACCTGATTGGCAGACCACAGTACGTGTGCTTGCAACACTGTGTGTCCGACAGAATGGTCAGCAGCACTGGGGCTCCACAGGGGACTGTCTTGTCTCCCTTTCTCTTCACCATTTACACCTCGGACTTCAGCTACTGCACAGAGTCTTGTCATCTTCAGAAGTTTTCGGATGACTCTGCCATAGTTGGATGCATCAGCAAGGTAGGTGAGGCTGAGTACAGGGCTATGGTAGGAAACTTTGTCACATGGTGTGAACAGAATTATCTGCAGCTTAATGTGAAAAAAGACTAAGGAGCTGGTGGTAGACCTGAGGAGAGCTAAAGTATCAGTGACCCCTGTTTCCATCCAGGGGTTCAGTGTGGACATGGTGGAGGATTACAGATACCTGGGGATATGAATTGACAATAAACTGGACTGGTCAAAGAACACTGAGGCTGTCTACAAGAAGGGTCAGAGCCGTCTCTATTTCCTGAGGAGACTGAGGTCCTTTAACATCTGCTGGACGATGCTGAGGATGTTCTACGAGTCTGTGGTGGCCAGTGCTATCATGTTTGCTGTTGTGTGCTAGGGCAGCAGGCTGAGGGTAGCAGACACCAACAGAATCAACAAACTCATTTGTAAGGCCAGTGATGTTGTGGGGATGGAATTGGACTCTCTGACGGTGGTGTCTGAAAAGAGGATGCTGTCTAAGTTGCATGCCATCTTGGTCAATGCCTCCCATCCACTACATAATGTACTGGGTGGGCACAGGAGTACATTCAGCCAGAGACTCATTCCACCAAGATGCAGCACAGAGCGTCATAGGAAGTCATTCCTACCTGTGGCCATCAAACTATACAACTCCTCCCTTGGAGGGTCAGACACCCTGAGCCAATAGGCTGGTCCTGGACTTATTTTCATAATTTACTGGCATAATTTACATATTACTATTTAACTATTTATGGTTCTATTACTATTTAGTATTTATGGTGCAACTGTAACGAAAACCAATTTCCCCTGGGGTCAATAAAGTATGACTATGACTGTTGTCATTTAGAAATGCATGCATTAAAAAAATGATACAAAGTTCCTCCAGAGAGGTATCACAGAAACACAGGACAAACCAAGACTAAAACTGACAAAACCACGTAATTACAACATATAGTTACAACAGTGCAAAGCAATACCGTAATTTGATTAAGAGCAGACCTATAGAAGTTTGTAAAAGCTTTAGATCTTGTGTCGAATCTTGGCAAACATCTAAGGAAGTAGAGCTGTTGACATACTTTCTTTGTAATTTCACTTGCATGCTGGACCCAGGACTCGTTCTCTGAAATGATAATAACACTGAGGAATTTAAAGTTGCTGACTGACCCTCTCCACCTCTGATTCCCCCGATGAGGACTGGCTCATGGACCTCCAGTTTCCGAAGTCAATATTCAGCTCCTTGGTCTTGCTGACATTGAATGAGAGGTTGTTATTGTGGCACCACTCAGCCAGAGTTTCTATCTCCCTGCTATTTGCTGATTTGTCACCACCTTTGATTTGGCCAACAACATGGTGTCATCAGTAAATATGACATTGGAGCTGTGCTTAGTGACACAGTTGTAACTGTAAAATGAGTAGAGCGGGGGGCTTAGCACACAGCCTTGTGGTGCGCCAGCGTTGATGCTGATTGTGGAGGAGATGCCAGTCCGAACTCTGAATGTAAGTGAGGAAATCGAGAATCCAGTTGCACAAGGGGTGTTGAAGCCAAGTTCTTGATGCTTATTGATTACTAATGACGGGATATTAGTATTGAATGCTGAGCTGTAGTCAATAAAGGGCATCCTGAGGTATGCACCTTTGCTGTCCATAAATTCCCTGGTTGAATGGAGAGTCAATGAAATCACATCTGTTGCAGACCTTTTGTCCCAGTAGGCAAAACGAGTGGATCCAAGTCGCTTCTCAGGCAGGAGTTGGTGTGTTGCCAGACATGAATGCCTTTGATCTGGCCCTCAGCAGATTGCAGATCTTACAGTTCATCCAGAGCTTCTGGTTAGGGGAAAACTCAGAATGATTTTGTGGCGACACACTTGTCAACGACTGTTTTTATAATCAAAACATTGCAAAATACTGAGGTCATGCATTTTAACCTGTTTGCTAACTGAAAAAAATCACTTACAGGACATCATCCATCCACATAATGTCATTTATTCCAATGTGAATCACAGCTTCTGGTTCTTCACTCCCTCTTCACATTGCTCTGTGACCATACATCGCAAAGAAGGTCATAACAAACTTCAGTCTTTTGTATTAAAAAAAAGTAACAACAATCTCAACACTATACTTGCATTATAACAGAGCAAGGAAGGCTTTTAGAATATTTGGTTATTGTACCACCAAATTGTGGTCAATTCTGAAAGGATATCACATTCTTTAGAGCACAGGGGAATGTACTAGAATAATTTCTAAATTGAATGACCAAGGTTGGCAATTCTCTGGAAAGTCTAGAGAATCTGGAGTTGTCAACAGAAATATTTGACAGTTAAATATGATGCAGTTAAATAGAAATTTGATTAAATATAACAGATAAATAGGGAACTTGACAGTTTAAAAATAATGATACAATATTTGTGAAACATCAAACTGCAAGGGCACAATTTTAAGTTACTCATTATAGCCATTTTATTTCCTGCAGTGGAGATGGAGCGATCTGAAATTCACTGCTCAACAGTGCTAGAAGCATTTTCAATAAAACTTTCAAAACAGATATTTAAAAACAATTGGAGGGCATGCTTACTAGGTTGTGAAATATAATGGTAAAGCATTTTAGCTGTTATCACTGGCATCGTTTCACTGTATCATTCTGCAAATGTAAGAGTTTTATTGTTCTCACTATTATTCCTTTGAAAGCACTGATCAGTATTATTCATGTTTTGGTGCAAAGCTGCTGTGGCTTCAATCCCGTTACTCGTTAGAAACTGCTAGCAGTCCCTGACCATTTAGCAGTCCTGTTAGCATTTTTCTTAAGTGTCATTTTGTGGAGAATTTCCAGGCTCAAGTCTTCTGGGTTTCCTAGTCAGAATTCTCTACGAGTTCAGCAACAGAAAGCAAATTCACAGGAACGTGATAGGATAGACCTGCCACAGGAACAGAAATCATCTTCGTTTCATTGAAGAAAAACAGTTGTGCAGAATAAGAAATAAGATTGTATCTTTTTGGAATGAATGAAGTTTCCTTACAGTATGTGTTGAAATGTTTGTTGTAAATTTTAATTGTCTCATTGAAGTTTATTTATTTACATCTGTTTCTAAATGTCAGAGGCATTGAGTCTCAATAGTTTGACAGTAGTCTTGGCCAGATGGCATGGTTTCTGAGTGAGGCTTACCCATATGATGTTACTTAGTTTTCACACTGATACTACCCAAGACACTGTCATTAACCGTCTGGAATGATACAGCAGCACATTAACTTTGTGTGCTTGCTAAAAATTCAGGGCAGGGGTGAGTATAGGTGGCTTTCTGCTGGCAACAAGCTCTGCCCCAAAATGATTGTTCACTCGGTTTACCTCGGGTTGAAAAATGGCAGATAAGCAATTGGACCTTTTAATAATTTCACTTGCAAGAAGTGACCACCTTTTTTCCATGAAGAGAGGAGATAAAAATATTGACAAAGAACGAAAGGAGAAAATTTAGAACTTTTTTTTTAAATTGTGTTGGATTTCCAGCATCTTCAGACTTATGTTTATAATTTTTTTCTTCATGTTCTTTAGGGGCATTTATTCCTGGAGTTCCTGTGCAGCCTGTAATCCTACGTTATCCCAACAAAACGGTGAGTGTATTTTTGATTTCAGTGGAAAAATTTTAATCAGTATTAGTTATTGTGATGGGGAGAACTTGGTAAACACACTCGTTATACAGGCACATTCACACACAAACATTGCCATATCATTCTGCTGTTGTTGCGGTGAGTGTACGCACTGCATTGGCTTCCCCGTATATTCTCACAATTGACCCACTGTTTTACCCCCCACATTGCTACATGCATTGGGAGCCAGACAACAAAGTTTAGTTTAATTTTGTTCTTTATTTGTACTTAACTGTAAGTGTGCACTTGTGTTGAGCATTCTGCCTTTTCATGCTGTCGTCTCCCGCAGTTCCGTGGCATCCATTGGGTCCTAGACAGAGTTGATGCACTCAGGTTGGCTTTATGGTGCCTCTCCCGCCCTACACGGCAGGATACTCCATTTCTTTCATAATGGGGATATGCAAATGGGTATATGTTGTTTGTATACTGTGTTTAATGTAGATACTTCCGGTTATGTTGTATTAAGATTAAAACTACATTGTGCAGTGCATCATATTCTAATGTGTGTCAAGCTAACTTCTTGGTAATTAAAAATGGTATTTCCTAATGCCTATAAGAGGAGCTCATCACCCTCAGTATGAGAGAGAGATAGGGGCTGCCAGGAGGTCACTGGACAACAATAAGGCTACGTCCACACTAGACTGGATAATTTTGAAAACGCCGGTTTCGCATAAAAACGATAGGCGTCCACACCAGGTGTTTTTGAAAATACCTCCGTCCACATTGAAACGGGTATTTGGGTGAATCTCCTCCTACTGGGCATACACAGGATATGTCTACATAAAACGAGCGAAGAGGAAGCTGTATACTTGGTGTGCGTTTGTCCAGTTACAGACTAGAAAAACTTGAAAGGAAATTGCCAAACGACAGACAGCTGTTGGCTCTCACACAGGAGGACTTAAAACTTAAAAAAAACAAATACTGGAGCGTATGGAGGCAACTGACAGTGAGTTCACGGACAGTATGACCCAGCTGACGATGAACATTGAAAAACTGACTAACTCTGTTGCACAGGGATTTGCAATGATGAGGAATATGATGGCTCCCCTCCAGTATTTCTCACCGCCACAATACCAGCCTCACAGCCACTACAATAGCTACACATAGGGACACAGAGACCCCCGGGTGGCCCCACCAACATCTTCCCCACTCCCACAGAGGGGTCACCCGGGAAACATTTCTTACAGCCATAGTCTCTTCACCGATGAAAGGGACGACAGGTTTTTTAAAACCTCTGGTTACCCCGTACACACTAAACGCCCTACCGGCATTTTCAGATTTAAACACTCTGGAGAGCGTTTTAGAAAAGCTCCGTTTTCAGGGGAGGAAAACGCCATTTCAGTGTGGACGGAGGGTTAAAACGAAGAGAAAAAGCTTCGGTTATGGATTTATCCAGTCTAGTGTGGACGTAGTCTAGGTTTGGATAGAGCTATTATTGTGTTTTCTTGTAGATTTTTTTTGTAAATCTTGGCATTTTTTCACAAGTTTCACTAATAATAAGTATTTTATTGATCCCAAGTGGGAAATTATTTTGTTACAGCAGCAACATTTAAAATTACACTTAGTGATAATAATAATAAATATAATAATCTTTGTAAGTTTGATTTTTGATGTACCTAATAAACACCCTTGCACTAAAGTGCTAGGTGACTCCAGCCATTTTTCTTTGGTAAAACTAAAGGTCATGACCCATGTTTTTTAACGGTTATATTTGTTACTTCTCCAGAGAAAGTCTTTATAGATCACTTTTTTTAAATATGCTTTGAATAAGGTTCTAATTAGGGGAAAAAATGGTCTGTCTTAGAACTTTGCAGGCTCTGCTGGGAACATTCATTATCAGCTCTTTGTAAGTATGGGTATGGGAATTTAATCTACCAGCCATATTCAACACCTAAAATTATATTTCAAAATTTGCATGCTGAACATGTTTTCCTCCCCTTTGTTCTCAGAATGTATGAAGTGATGTATTTATTATTTAAGAATAATAATTGCAAGGGCAGATTGCAAAGATGTGGTTTGTATTTTTGGCTATAGCGGGCTTGATTGAGATTTCTGAGACTTTAAGAGGAATTTATTTATTACAATGAATTTGTTAAACGTGCCCAGTAAAATCTTCTCAAACAAGCCATGAGGGAGGCGGCAACATTCAACTTGGCATGAGGCTTTGCATGTGATTGAGTTGTTAGTGAGGGAGCACTTCGGGACGATTGACTAATTTTGTTAGTTTTTAAATAGTTATGGAAAATGATAGGACTGCCTACAAATTAAATCCTAAATTGAGGCTAGGCAGATTTTGAGGGCAATTGATAGGAATTTGCAAAGATTAATTGGTAGAAGTTGTTTATACTTAACTGTCATTACTACTTAAATACTGCAGCTACAGAAGCAGATTAGAAGGTTTCCTGTGGTGAGTGGTTCAGCTTCTAACATCCTGACCACGTTTCCATCATCTACAAGGCACAAATCTGGCACGATGGGGTGTTTTCCACTTGCCTGGATGAGTGCCATTCTAACAACTCTCAATTCAAAATCTTGACACCTTCTACAACAAAGCAGCTTGTGGGATTGACTGCCCAAAAGATTATTTCCTCCACCTCCAAGGCACAGTGGCTGCAGTGTGCATCATCTGCATTGTAGTTTCTAGGTTACTCTACCAGCATCTTCTGGACATGTGAATGATAATGGCTATGGGGTGAGAGCAACAGCTGCATGGGGACACCACAACCTGCAATTTTTCCCTCAAATTACACATCATTGTGACTTGAAAATAAAAACATCAGAAGAGGGATAGACCATTCAATCCCCCAATAAGTTCACCATTCAATAAGTTCATTGCTAATCCAACTTTCTATATTGCAGGCCCTTTTTACTGTGGGTCTGAATCCTTGAGTGCTCTCCACAACAGCAGTTAGACTGCACCAGAAAGACTGCAGCTATTTTAAGAAAGTGGCCTATATCTATCTTGTGAGCAATTATGGATGGACAAAAAATCTGTTCTTGCCAGTGACACCCAGGTGTTGTAAAACAAATAAGTGCAATTTTGACATCTGATCTCCATAGAATTTATTCCCCTTTTGCCTTAAAATCAATTGAAGCCTTGAGCCAACTAAATAACTTGGCACCTGTAAATCTGTTGTCAGAGAATTGCAGAGATGCACCACCCTCTCAGAAACAATTCATCCTTGTATCTGTCTTAAATTGATTCTTGGACTCGCACATCAATGGAAACTGCCTCTCAGATTACAGCTGCCGACTCCCCACAGAACATCATACTTTCAACCTTTGGTGGGCATTCAACCACTCTTGATCTTTCTCATCATAATCCGGCAAATCAGTCTAGTGAATCATTAAGGCTCCTCCCTGGAAAAAAAATGAACCCAGCACTGTGGAGAGTACTCCAGGTTTGTCAGACAGATTTCCTGTGGAGTTGTTCAAGCGTTTCTATTTGTTGCAATCCGTTTACTTTTCAATTGAGACCAGCATTCCATTTACTGACTTCCTTGCTTCCTGTATCTGAACTTTACTCCTCCTTATCCAGTCTATCAGTCCTACTAGTGCAGAAATCTATAAAGTTCCTTAACTCCACTAACGTCAGCACTCCCTTAAACCACCTCAACTCTCCCCTCTCGATATTATTCTCTTGTGCCATTGCTGTTTTCCCCATCAGGCTTTTCTATGAGGTCCATCTTAAATCTTAGCATTTTTTAATGATTTGCAATCTGAGTAAAACTTCTTCAGAATTAACAGGGCAATACTTCAGATAGCTTTCGAAACTTGCACTTTTAACAGTTCCAGTGCACAAAGTTTCCATGGTTCCACCAGTTGCACAATACCTTTCAGGAATTTATCTGTAGATCTCAAGCCAGTTTGAATACTTCTGTCTGTAACACCAGCTGCAAACAAATGCTCATTTTGAATCAAATTTTCAACTTTTAATTCCAGGATACAATCACTTGGACCTGGCAAGGACCTGGAGCGTAGGTTGATTTAATTTTTCTTTTTTCTCGTGTTACTAAATTGGTAATTTCACACATATTGCTTTTTTAAGGTTTTAGATGAAAGAAGACAAAAATAAGATGGGACTTATTGAATTTAAAAAGATTGTTCTGTTTCTTAGCCAACTGTGCTATGCATTTTTCTTCGATTCTTGCATGTATACAACAGTAAAGATTTATAGGTTGGAAAGGATTGGTGAATTGGGAGCTTCTGGAGTAAAGGGTGAAGGCATGGGCATTATTAGAAGAGGACCTTGTGGAATAATAGTTCATTTAACTGTAGGAATGGCCAAGTTGCCTCTTATGACCTTTGTTCAGTTCTAGCGCTTTTAATAACCAGAATGCATAATCATTTAACGTAGGCTTGGCAATGACAATGGGCCAAAAGAACCATCATAGTGACAAAGTAACTTTCAATTTTCTAATGTGATTGGCTTTGTTCAAAAATGTTACAAATACAAGTCTTGCCTGATTTTTCTCAAGCATTTTCAAATAATAAAATTTAAATCTGCGCGAAACCAGTACAAAAACAACCAATTAAGTTGAGTTTTTCTTGTATCACTGAGGTTTGACTGTTGAGGAAAAAACTCTTAACAGTCAAAGTGTGCTTGAGCAGGTTTGGCAGTATAGGTGGGTATAAATGTGTGAGTATTTGAAAGTGGTCTAAAAATGTTCATAAGCAACTGCTTATTAGAGAAGTTGAGAGAAATACGGGCACTTTGGTGAAGTTAGGATCTGAGGGAACTGAAAAGTAGAGTTTGCAGTAGTTTATGCAGTGCCGAAAGTAAGCGTAGATAGATTTTTTTAAAATACGATACTGAGACTGCAATGGTGAGCCTCTCAAACGATTCAAGATTGTTTATTATCATTCTTCAGTACATGTATAAAGAAGAATGAAATGTTTGTTACTCTGGATCTGATGCAACATAAAAAAAACACAAACTTAAATTGCATGTACATAAAGTGATACCAGGTGATGTGTATATAATGGTGGTGGGAGATGGTGAGGTGGGTTATTGGGTGGAAGTGTTGATCAGCCTGATGACTTGGGGGAAGTAACTCTTCTTGAGCCTAGTAGTCTTGTGGATGCTGTGTAGCCTCTTCCCTGTATTATGAAAGCTGAAGAATTGCAGAAATAGAAAGTGCTAAAATCTGTCTGATGGAATTACATCAAAATCTGTGAAAACTGGTGTTAAATATCAGATACAAAGTAATGCTTAGGATAGTGCTGTGGGTTTCTAAGCAAAGGAATGCATGTTTTGGTGGAATTGCATGTCTTAGAAAGAGAGAAGAACTGTAAGAAGCTTTTGGAAGGAGAAGGAGATTGTGTGTAGGTTCTTGCTCAAGGAATAAGAAAAGATGTGGGCCTTTTGAGGAGCGGAACCATAGTGTAGAAAAGTAGTGTGTCCTGTGAGGGGGGCAAATAGCAAAAGGAAGCAAGAGACAGGGCATTGTTTGGGGAAAGAAATGGAGAAATTAAAATGTTAAGGAAAGGAGGCAGAACACAACAGGATTAAGTAGTAAAATAGGAGCAGGGAAACAAGGCTGCAGTACTTTTGAATGCTGACAATGGAACTCTACTGCTTCAATAACTTCCAGTAATTTCCTCCCTCCCCTTCCTTCTTCCTCCATTTCACACGCTGGCTCCCCTCTTACCTCTTCTCACTTGCCTATCGCCTCCCGCCTCCCCCCTCCCCCCAGTGTCCCACCCTTCCCTTTCTCCCATGGTCTTGGAGAAATCAGGTTGCCCATTTAATCACTCAAGTGACTTATATTGCGAACATGTATCCCAAAGACGGGATTATTTCTCTCCTCTTCCAGCGCCAGATTAGTGACAATAACAAACAGGGTCCCAGATCAGATTTTTTTGGTGCGCCGATAGTGAAGGCTTCCAATTGCAGAGAGAACCTTGTACCATAACCCTCTACCTCTAAATACTAAGTCAATTTGCCAACTTCAATCCCATGGGTTTTGAATCAGTTTGAACTTCTGAATTACACATAAGAACCTTTAAGTAGCCTTCCATAGACCACATCAATTGTATTGTCCTCATCAATGCGTTTTGCCACCTCTGCAAAAAATGCAATCAAATTAGACAGGATCTCCAAGTACCAAAGCCTTGCTGACTACCTTTGATCAATCCCTGCACTCTCAAGCATAGATTATCCTGTTCCTGAATGTTTCCAGTAAGTTCCCTTTCACTAGCAGTGACTTATTTGATAATGTCCTTAATTCTTTGAGTATATGAAATGACAGTACTTGGAGATAAAACATTTGTTTGATGCATGTAACAAATGGAGCACAGCAAAATGGATACCAGATGGCCATTGCCTCAGTGCTTATGTTCACTCAGAGAAGACCTTGAGTAATTTCAACACAAGTAGTTACGTAGAGTAATTTCAACATAACCCAAAGGAGAGGTCCCCCTTTCAGAAGGGAATATCTCGGTGAAGCTGCTTGAGAGACATTCACATTACTATTTCTATTTAATTTATTAAGGTAGAACTTTCTGGTAGATCATGCTGAATCTATAAATCTTTCATAAATTGCATGATTTAATATTTCCTGATAAAATTACAAGATGAGCCAATGACACATTTTGTGGAAATTATATTGACAATTTTATTTCTCAGGTTAAAAATCCTATGGCTCAGCTTGTGCCAGCTACATAATAACGTGGAAATGGAGGTTGGTTTTTAGTTACTACTTTGAGCTTTAGAATGTTGAGTGAATTTTTATTTGGGCTAAGATTATATATTTTAATACCCTTAATCAATAACATATTAAAAGTATTAAATTATATTATGATTTTAAAATCTTTTGTATTTGTATTGGCCCCTTTAATATTGACCTGAAGTTTACAAGTTGAAAATAACTGAATATAATTATGTCATAGGAATCATGATCTTCCCTATACTTTGTGCAGAGAAATTCCAACCACGGGACCATCTATAGTTTTATTTCCATATGTTACTTTCCAAATTGGAGTATTTGTACTCCATGAGGAAGGAAAAAAATAGCAAAATCAACAATCAGTTAGCAATTCGGTGTAAATTTTGAAAAGTTACATATCTTTGTCATACGATAGTAAGTGCATTCAAATTAGAAGTTATTTGTCCTTGTCTACCTAAATGAATTGAGATGTCTCTGAAGATAAGATGGACTTTTATGCTCTGTGATTTTTAGGATGTACGTGGTTGTACTGTAGCCATCCTGCACTGAGTTTACAAGTAATTTTTAAGTAATTTTTATTATTGCTTTCCTTCAGAAAATTAATTTGGAAAAGTATTGTGCACAACCTGTAATGAAGACCACACATCGTGCTCAATTTAAAAAATGAAGCTTAGAATTGCAGGATTGTATGCACATCAAATTCCTGAATTGACAATATCACTTCAGGAATATCAGTAGCTTTTCTTTCAACTGGTTTAATCTACCACAGAATGCCAGAGGTGTTTTTCTTAAATTTTCTCTGTTTTCAGGCTTGAAGTTCTGTTTTCTTCGGACAAGATCATTTCCCTAAAGTCTGAAACAACGTACAAGTTTTAATAGCTAACTTTGATTTATAGCTTAGTAAATTGAACAGAGAACATTGTTAAAAGAGTATTACATCAAACCATAAATAGTTTAAATACCTGGGTGTGTTTTGGCACTTAGACTTCTTTTGTTGTCTGTTTTGAATAGTTTCTGCCAGTTTATACACCCTCTGAGGAAGAAAGGAAAAATCCCATTTTATATGCAAATAATGTCAGAAAGGTAATGGCAAAGTAAGTATAATAATACTAATTAGTTTTGAAACTCTATATATAATTACTCAGTTAAGTCCTCCAACAAATGTTTAGTTAGCACTCAGATTTTTTCCCACTTTGTTGTGATCACTGAGTGCTTGTCATAGATAATAGATACTTGCCTTTAGATATAGACACTTGTCTTTAAATGAGCCAGACCACATAAGATTTAGACCATTCTTAGTCCTCATTGATACTCGACTGCACCACATGGTATTGGAAATATTGCTGTCTTTCTTCAATTTTTCACTGCATATAACTGAGTGATGATACCCCTGAACTCAGTGACTTTTTTGATTATGCCAGAAATCACTTAAAAGACTTCCCAAATTCAAGAGTAGCATTTAATTCCTCAGTCTGTATTGTAATTTTAATAGAAGAACACTGCCATCTATTCTACTGATCTTTTATAGAATTGTACAGCACAGAAAAAGAGACACTGACCCATTCTAAGTATGGCAGCAATCAAGTGCCCACCTGTACAAATCTCATTTACTAAAACTAATCCATCATCACAAATGCAACTGATCTAATCCTTTCTAACAATCATGTCCCTTCTCTACAGAGGCAACTAAAACTGTATACAGTATTCCAGATGTGGTCTCACCAATGTTTTGTAACTTCATTGCTCTTGTACTTTACTAAAGCCTAGTATTCTCTATGAAACCTGTATCAAACTATCTTACCATTGCTGCCACCTTCAGGCATTATTGAATTTGTACCTCATAATGCCTCTTCCTCAGCACTCCAAATATATTCCTGTGCTCTCTCGCAGTCATAAGAATGCTTCTGCCTTGTAGCCTGAAATGAGTAATAATTATTCATCAGTGAGAGTTGATAAACACTTTTGAATTTTAAAGGGACTTTTCCCCCAAGAAAAATTAAATACATTGTTAATATTATAAACCAGCTGTTTGTTTTATAAAGTAAAAGAGGTGTGTCAATGGGTATAAGGGTTGTCAATGCTGTCAAAAATAACAAGTGTTTCTGAATGTCTTGTCAAATCAAAACTATTGGAAAAATATAAGAAACTAATCAAAATATTTTTTTAAGAAGTGATACACAGCAATACTCAGGGGCTGTCAAGTTTTAAACATGCTGGCACTTCCATGCATGACTACTGGCATATATACAGGCTCTTTCATCATGTGTGTGTGGATTCACTTAAAGCTCAATTTTTGTGTTCTGGATAAAACCTGTGGCATTAGCATAAATTCATAATATTAGATGTTTGTGTTACTTTTTTATCAGTCATGAGGCTTAGGGTTAGAGCAACTGTAACCCAATCTCCTCTAAGAAACCAAATAACATTCTTCATGGCATGGCCGAAGTAAGAACTCCAGCAACAAAACCTAATTTTCTCATATTGCTGAGTTTAAGTTCTCTAATCTCTTGATGCACTGGCTGATAAAAAATATGTAACATTTTTTTAAAATGCTGTGTTTCAATTACCCATAACTTTGATGCTGCTTGATGGATGAAATCAAGGAATAAAGTTACTAACTTATAATTGATTTATTCTAGTTGTGTATTTACAAAATGTTCCTTATTCAAGACTAACGTTTGGTAACATGCATTTCTCTTTTGCTTTTAAATCTGTTCCTTTTAGAGCTCTTGGCGTTCCTGTGACTGACTATACATTTGAAGACTGTCAGATTGTAATGTCCGATAGCCAGCTGAAGCTCCCTCTGGATACTTGTCTTCTAGAATTTGCAAAGCTGGTCAGAAAACTCAAGTAGGTTATCTTCAAAAGCAAGACAAAGTATTGCCGCCCCCCCCATGTTTTTATGTTACATTTTCAGCTGCTTACTTTCTGCCTTGTAATGACAACTATTCTAAAAGAAGGAAATAAGGAGAAAATAAAAGGTTTTTTTCCTTTTGCCAAATTTTTTGTCTTAAACTAGTACATTAAATATTAGTTCACTGATGCAAACTATGTAGTGCATCATTGTGGAGCATCTGTTGTATTAAAAATGCCACCTGTGATAATGTAGCAATTTTTTTTATTAGAATGTATCAGGCATGTATTATACTTTATGATAGATTTAAAATAATACTTAATAGCTTCTGAATAATTAAACACGAGAATGATAACAAGGTTTGGTAGAAGGTTGAATATTAGGAACTTACAAAGATATTGTTATAAATTAATTTTCAGTACTTTGCTTTATTCATCCTCTATGACATGAATGTTGCTGTCAAGACTATTGCTATTACTGATGACCCTCAAGGTAGATTCAAGATTTAGATCTACTAACAGCGAAGGAATGGTATATATTTTCCAGTCAGAATGGTCTGCAACTTGGAGAGGAAATTGCAAGTCCTGGTGTTCACTGTGCCTGGTGCATTTGTTGTCTTTGTGATACAGATCGCAGGCAAGTTGAGTGGGTGATGCCTGGCTGAGTAACTGCAGTATGATTTGTAGATGTTACGCTCCACAGCCAGTGTGCTTGTGATGAAGGTAATGTGTCGGGTGATGGATGGTGCTGGTTTAGTGTCGTTTATCCAAGTTACCAAGCTTTTTGAGAATGTTTAGATCTGTACTCATCTAGGCAAATAGAAAGTATTATCTTTTCCTCCTGACATGGCAGCTTGTAGATGGTGGAAAAGCTTTGGGGTGTCAGGAGGATAGCCACTACTATAAGCCTCTGAGTTCCTGGTGTAGCCACAATATGGTGTGGAGGAACAGAGATCTTGGGGTTCAAGCCCATTGATCCCTCAAAATTGCTGCACAGATTGATAAAGTGATTAAGAAGTCATGTGGTGTAAACACAAAATCTGCAGATGCTGGGATCAAAGCAACACTCACAACACACTGGAGGAACTCAGCAGGTCGGGCAGCATCAGTGGAAACAATAGGTCGACGTTTCTGGCCGGAACCCTTCGCCAGGACTGTAGAGGGAAGGGGCAGAGGCCCTATAAAGAAGGTGGGGGGAGGGTGGGAAGGAGAAGGCTGGTAGGTTCCAGGTGAAAAACCAGTAAGGGGAAAGACAAAAGGGTGGGGGAGGGGAAGCAGGGAGGCGACAGGCAGGAAAGGTGAAGCACCTCCACTCCATCCGCCACAACAGACAGGATCTCCCGGTAGCCACCCACTTCAACTCTGCTTCCCATTCCCATTCAGATATGTCCACACATGGCCTCCTCTACTGCCATGATGAGGCTAAACTCAAGTTGGAGGAGCAACACCTCATATACTGTCTAGGTAGTCTCCAGCCCCTTGGTATGAACATAGAATTCTCCAGCTTCCGGTAATTCCCTCCCCCTCCCTTCCTCTATCCCTATTTCACTCTGCCCCCTCCCCCAGCTGCCTATCACCTCCCTCATGGTTCCGCCTCCTTCTACTGCCCATTGTATTTTCCCCTATTCCTTCTTCACCTTTCCTGCCTGTTGCCTCCCTGCTTCCCCTCCCCCACCCCTTTGTCTTTCCCATTACTGGTTTTTCACCTGGAACCTACCAGCTTTCTCCTTCCCATCCTCCCCCCACCTTCTTTATAGGGCCTCTGCTCCTTTCCCCCTACAGTCCTGACGAAGGGTTCCGGCCCAAAACATCGACTCATCGTTTCCACCAATGCTGCCCGACCTGCTGAGTTCCTCCAGCATGTTTTAAGTCATATGGTGTGTTGGTCGGAGGTTTGAGTGCCAGAGCCCTGAGGTAATACTCAGTAAAACTGGTTAGACCACACTTGGAGTATTCATTATAGGAAGGACATGGATGCTTTTGAGTGAGTACAGAGGAGATTTATCAGGACGTTACTTTTTGAAGGAGATTGAGAGCTGACTTGATATAGGTGTTTAAGATAAGGGACATAGTTTGAGTGGATGGACCGAGCCTTTTTCCCAGGGTAGCAACAGCTAAGATGTGCTGTTAGGTGATTGGAGAAAAGTTTAAGGGAGATGTCAGAGGTAGGGTTTTTACATAGAGTGGCAAGTGCATGGAACACACTGCTGGGGGTGGCAGAGGCACATGCAATAGGGGCATTTAGGAGGATCTTGGGAACATGGATGGAAGAAAAATGGAGGGCTATGTGGGAGGGAAGGGTTAGATAGATTATAGAGTAGGTTACAAGGTATGCACAACATCATGGGCCAATGGGCCTGTACTGTTCTATGTTCTAATATATGTATGGCCACTCAGTTTAACTTCTCATCACATCCTCCTCAAAAGATTTTGATTGGGGATTTGATGTAATATCGTTGAATGTCAAGTGTGGCTGATTTGTTGGAGACAGTTATTACCTGTCTCTTTTGTGGTACAAATGCTATTTGGTGTGTCTGTGCACAACTACATGTATATTAAATAAAAGCATGCATGCGGTAGATGTCTCCAACCGGTGTATTCGCATGGGGGGGGGGAGGGGGAGAGAGAGAGAGAACAATGTGCATGTGTAGACAAGAGCGCATGTGCAGACAACACATCAATATGTAGTGCTGGGTGGGGTCATTACTCTAAAAGAAATAGATCCATACATTACACTTCCTTCCCCTTTAGATTAATGCAACTTAAAATATACAGAATATTAGAAACATAGAAACATAGAAAATAGGTGCAGGAGTAGGCCATTCGGCCCTTCGAGCCTGCACCGCCATTTATTATGATCATGGCTGATCATCCAACTCAGAACCCCGCCCCAGCCTTCCCTCCATACCCCCTGACCCCCGTAGCCACAAGGGCCATATCTAACTCCCTCTTAAATATAGCCAATGAACTGGCCTCAACTGTTTCCTGTGGCAGAGAATTCCACAGATTCACCACTCTCTGTGTGAAGAAGTTTTTCCTAATCTCGGTCCTAAAAGGCTTCCCCTCTATCCTCAAACTGTGGCCCCTCGTTCTGGACTTCCCCAACATCGGGAACAATCTTCCTGCATCTAGCCTGTCCAATCCCTTTAGGATCTTATACGTTTCAATCAGATCCCCCCTCAATCTTCTAAATTCCAATGAGTACAAGCCCAGTTCATCCAGTCTTTCTTCATATGAAAGTCCTGCCATCCCAGGAATCAACCTGGTGAACCTTCTTTGTACTCCCTCTATGGCAAGGATGTCTTTCCTCAGATTAGGGGACCAAAACTGCACACAATACTCCAGGTGTGGTCTCACCAAGGCCTTGTACAACTGCAGTAGTACCTCCCTGCTCCTGTACTCGAATCCTCTCGCTATAAATGCCAGCATACCATTCGCCTTTTTCACCACCTGCTGTACCTGCATGCCCACTTTCAATGACTGGTGTATAATGACACCCAGGTCTCGTTGCACCTCCCCTTTTCCTAATCGGCCACCATTCAGATAATAATCCGTTTTCCTATTTTTGCCACCAAAGTGGATAACTTCACATTTATCCACATTAAATTGCATCTGCCATGAATTTGCCCACTCACCCAACCTATCCAAGTCACCCTGCATCCTCTTAGCATCCTCCTCACAGCTAACACTGCCAGCTTCGTGTCATCCGCAAACTTGGAGATGCTGCATTTAATTCCCTCATCCAAGTCATTAATATATATTGTAAACAACTGGGGTCCCAGCACTGAGCCTTGCGGTACCCCACTAGTCACCGCCTGCCATTCTGAAAAGGTCCCGTTTATTCCCACTCTTTGCTTCCTGTCTGCTAACCAACTCTCCACCCACACCAGTACCTTACCCCCAATACCGTGTGCTTTAAGTTTGCACACTAATCTCCTGTGTGGGACCTTGTCAAAAGCCTTCTGAAAATCCAAATATACCACATCCACTGGTTCTCCCCTATCCACTCTACTAGTTACATCCTCAAAAAATTCTATGAGATTCGTCAGACATGATTTTCCTTTCACAAATCCATGCTGACTTTGTCCGATCATTTCACCGCTTTCCAAATGTGCTGTTATCACATCCTTGATAACTGACTCCAGCAGTTTCCCCACCACCAACGTTAGGCTAACCGGTCTATAATTCCCCGGTTTCTCTCTCCCTCCTTTTTTAAAAAGTGGAGTTACATTAGCCACCCTCCAATCCTCAGGAACTAGTCCAGAATCTAACGAGTTTTGAAAAATTATCACTAATGCATCCACTATTTCTTGGGCTACTTCCTTAAGCACCCTGGGATGCAGACCATCTGGCCCTGGGGATTTATCTGCCTTCAATCCCTTCAATTTACCTAACACCACTTCGCTACTAACATGTATTTCGCTCAGTTCCTCCATCTCACTGCACCCTCTGTCCCCTACTATTTCTGGAAGATTATTTATGTCCTCCTTAGTGAAGACAGAACCAAAGTAATTATTCAATTGGTCTGCCATGTCCTTGCTCCCCATAATCAATTCACCCTTTCAATTTCAATTTCCCTTTCATAAATCCATATTCCAAATAAACATGCTTTCACAATAACAGTCCATAATTAACTTCACAGTTTTAAAGGTTCAGTCTTTGGGTGGCGTGCTGTTTCTTTCAGGTTCTTTCTGAACCTGTAGAGTGGCGTCAGGTTTGTCAGGTGTCTTGTTAATGATACCGTTTTCGTCGAGCCTCTGGACCTGTGGGGTGGCGTCAGGTTTGTCAGGTGTCTTGTTAATGATAACGTTTTCGTCGAGCCTCTGGACCTGTAGAGTGGCGTCAGGTTTGTCAGGTGTCTTGTTAATGATAACGTTTTCGTTGAGCCTCTGGACCTGTGGAGTGGCGTCAGGTTTGGTAGATGTCTAAGACAAAGTTCTCAGTTTTTGCCGTCACATTGCTGTCAGTGACATGATCATCACTGAGAACTAAGTCCAGTGAATGTAATGTGTCCATCTTGTTGGTTTATTAGGTGTGTTCTTCAATTGAGCAGCCAGTATCTGGTCCACATGATGTCTTCATGTCTGGTCACCAACATCCACTGTGTACATCAGTTCTTGTAGCTATCCTACCCGGTGTCCACTTATCTTCCTGGTAATCGTGCACTAGGATTTCCTGTCCAATCTTGAAGCTCCTTGCTGCTTCACTTGGCGACTGGCTGAACTATTTATTCTGCACTTCCCTCCGTAGATCTGGCTTCAGGAGGTCTACGCGAGATCTCAGATTCCTGTTCATGAACAGCATTGCAGGTGTTTGATTTGTCGTCACATGAGCAGAGTTCTGATGCACCTAAAGGAAGTTGTCCACCTTGTGCTGCAGAGAAATGCCCTCCTTGTCCATTGCTTTAATGGTCTTCTTGAAGGTTTGGATAAACCTTTCAGCTAACACATTTATTGCTGGGTGGTGAGGAGCTAACTTGAAATGTCTGATGCCATTTTTCTTCATGAACAGTCAGAATTATTCTGTCGTGTATTGTGATCTGTTGTCACTCACAATTTGTTCTGGTAAGCGTTTTCTGGCGAAGATGGTCCTTGGAGACAATCTTTGCTGAGGTGGTTGACTTTATTGGTATAACCTTTGGCCACTTCAAATGAGTAGCCACAGCAACCAGAAATATGGAGTTTATCAATGGTCCAGAAAAGTCAATATGTACTTTTTGCCATGGTGAAGACGTCCACTCCCATGGGTGTAACAGTGCCTTTGGGGGTGCATTTTGAACTTTTTGGCATCCCGATCAACTTTTGCCCAAGTCTTCAATCTATTTGTTAATTGCTGGCTACCACACGAAGCTCTGGGTGAGACTCTTCATCTTGACTGTATCCAGGTGTCAGTCATGCAGGTATTCTAACACTGTGGTGCGCAGTTTAGCGGGCTCACAACACAAGATCCACGCATCAGTGTTCTTTTACATACTGACAATTGGTCCAGTCTCGCTGAGAACTCTGGAAACATGGGGTTACCATGAGTAGGCCATCCTTGCATTGTGATTTCATTGACTTGACAATGTCGTGTCATTCCATGTTTCCGTTTGTATTTCGGAATTTGTTACCGGCAACTGGTCCACCAATGCGGTGAAGAACACTTCTGCTGGGTCACTTTTCTTCTTCAGTTGTCGATACTGGAAGACCTGACAAGCCATCAGTGTTGCAGTTTTGTTTGGTACCCTTGAGCTCTATATCATTGGAGTGGGCTCCCAGCAATAGTGGCCAACGTTGTAACTGGGTGGCAGTCTTCACTAGAATTCCCATTCTGGGATTGAAAATGGTCATAAGGGGCTGGTGATCTGCTGTTTGCCTAAACTTTTGTCCATAGAACTACTTTATTCCCCATACTGGACTAAGGGCATCTTGGTCGATCTGTGCATAGTTACATTCTGTACTCGTCAGTGATCTTAATGCAAACACAAGCTGCCATTCAGATCCATCTTTCATAATGTGTGACAAAACGAGATGTTCATCTGATGTTACTAGTTGCTTTGTTACCTTGAATGGTTTTTTCCATATCTTTCTGACCATTCCCACTTTGCTGCTGTCTGTAACAGTGCATTCAATGGATGCAGCACTGCAGAGTGTTTGAGAGAAACCGGTGGTAATGGTAGTTTACAAGGCCCAAGTATCACTTGAGGTGTGACACATTTTCTGGTTTGGGTTCCTGTAGCGCTGTTTCAGTCTTTTGTGACTTAAGCAAGCCCATTTTGTCAATGACATGTCCACAATGTGAGATTTCATTCTTGAAAAACTCACGTTTTGCTCTCTCATTGCATGCAGACCATACTCACTTGGTCTGGTAACACTTTATTGAGATTCTGGAGGTGCTCCTCATCAGTCACGATGATGCCATCAAAGTAACATTATGTTCCTGGGATATCGTGGATCACTTGGTCCATTGCTCTTTGCCAAATTGCTCTAACTGTAAGTGACTGGAATAATCATACCACTTTCAGTCATATGTTCCTTCAAGTTGGTTCACATGTTGACTTGAAATAAACCATTGCTGTGTCTAAATCCTGGAACTGTGAACCCCACAACTTCATTGGAGTGTCTTTACCAGCAATTAAAGATGATGGATCCCCTCCTTGAGGGCAATTGTGGAGAATAATAAACACAGTCCTCGTCAATGACCACTCATATCCCCAAAAGTGATCAAATATCTAATCTTGTCTTTTATGAAGATTGATTTAAGAACCAAGTGAATTAGAGCAAAGCTTCAAAACTGAAAGCTAAGGACTCAAGTCTCTGAAATATTCTCTTTATCTTTAATTTCCAAACAACAACAGTTCTGCTGGCCAATCTGAATGAAATGGGCAGAGCCAATTAATTCAGTCGTTTACTACAAACAGCATTGTTAGTAATATGATCAACTCCAAATAATGAAACACCACACACAGATGTGCCAAGTCATATCTTTCGCCTCGTTGTTCTGCACTAGCACAGCAAATGCACAGTTCTTACCCTTTGTAATAACCAGAGAAGCCCACACAAGAAGCTGGAGGAACTCAGCAGGTCAGGCAGCATATACGAAAATGAGTAAACAATCAACTTTTTCTGTCAGGTTCACCTGAAGCTACACCTATCACCTTCTAGCTTGTTCGTCTTGCCCTCCCCCACATTTTTATTCTGGCATCGTCTCCCTTCCTTTCCAGTCCTGATACAGGGTTTCAGCTTGAAACATGAACAGTTTATTCGTTTTCATAGATGCTGCCTGACTTGCTGAGTTCCTCCAACATTGTGTGTGTGTGTGTGTGTGTGTGTGTGTGTGTTGTTCTGGATTTCAGCATCTGCAGAATCTCTTGTATTTTTGAAATAACTTTTTTAGAAAATTCAGTATTGAATTCATGAGTACAAATTACTCATTGCTTCAAATGGGTACACATGATGGGAGACATTTAATGAGCACTCTCAATACAGAGAATGTATTTTCATGGACACTTTTTTACTTCAGAAAAATGAAATTCAGTATTGTCTTACATGCAAGAGATACACAAACTAAAACACACACATGATTTGACTGCATCAGTATATTTATAGATTGATTGATTTCCAATTACTTAAACAGCAAATATTAGCCTCTTAAATCTTTACTGCGTTTCGTCTTATAATTTTGGGTTTAACTCTGGAGACTGATTTATATCTGTTCATTTTGTCTAGTTTAAAGCCGAGTCAAGTTGAAAAGGAACTGGATGAACTTGCAGAAAGTGCCAAAAAAGAGAGAGGAAATCATATAACTCTGAAGATATTTGCTGATTATTTGAAGCTGCCAATTAATGATGCATTAACAGATATCTTTGCACTTTTTGACGAGGTAAATTACTGTCAGTAAGTGTGGCATTTTGAAGCTTGATAAATTTATAAGCTAATATTACTGTATGAGGCTGATCGTATATTTCAATGATACTGCATTTCAGTTCAAAGATTATAACTTATTCATATGAGCTACATGTACCCGTCCATGGTGAGATAAGCAGAAGGCATATTAAACTAATCATTATAACTTGCCCTGTTATCCAGTTTTTGACTTAAATGCTCTTTGCAAACATTCCATTTGAAGAACTCATTGTATTTGTAAAGAGTGGCAGTAAGAAACAGCAAAGCATTGTGGCATTGACTTCAACACTGCTCCTTTGTTTTATTTTCCTCTGAAGTGCTATTTCATGTGCATCTTGTAACCCATAGCTGTGTTTTTGGCACTTAGAAATGTACCAAAATAATGGCTAGAAAATGAGGAAGGGATTCTGATCTGACATTAATATCCCTACCATGTAATGGCCTATCTTTTTACTGAAAGAATGTCCATGCATCTTCAAGTCCTCTTTTCACATCTGCCTTCTCCGCAAACATCCCACTATAAAGGAGCAGAAATAAGCATGAGAAAATTGTTCATGTTTGGAGAAGTTTCAGTAATGTCATTTACATTGTCCTGAAGGCAGTTGAGCCTGTAGATTTCATACTACAGTGGAATCCCATTTATGATTTGTACATTTTGGCCCCAATTAGGTGAAGTTTAATGGAAATTGTTTTTTAAAAAAAGTATAAAGTCAAAGTACCACATAACTGAATAACAATTTAAAGTACTTAAATGAAATACAGACAAATTAGAACACTACCAATACTACCACAGTAGTATAAAACTGTGTATTAGTTCCTAATGGTTCTTAATAGTTATCAATGGAGGAATTTATCCAGTGTACGCTGCTGTGTCCTTGTGTAGATAATGGACTGCCTTCATTGTTCTCCTGCATGAAATAATGTCATAATCTATTTGGCAAGGGTCTCAAATTTTTTTAAAGTCAAAATAGAAACACAAAATTATCAAAAACCACTGCTTTTTGAATTGGTATCCATCAGCCTAAATGGATAACATAGCACAAGCATGCTCAGCTGACGTTATTTAAAAACTGTTCACTCAAGTGCCACACAAGTGCATGTGAGTGACACTAGTAAGAAACTACCCAAATCTCCTAATCCCAACTAAGTGGCATAATGTCACAAATAAATGAAGAGAATCCCAGCTACTTACTCAATTAGTTTTTGTTCTTTAAGAGTTGTCCCAAATTAGTGACTGTCCCAATTAACCAAAATCCACTGTATTTGGATTTTATTGTTTGAGAGAGGTCCTTTAATTGAATTTTTAGCAACACTCATAAAATATTTGAGGAACTAGAAGTCTGGCAGCATCTATGGAAGGGAATAAACAGTGGACATTTCTGACGGAGACCATTCATCAGAACTGAAAAGGAAGGGGAAAGAAGGCAGAATAAGGTGAGGGGAGGGGAAGTAGGAGGTTAGAGAATGCACAGCACATTGAACCTTGAAGTGGATGGGCTACAGCAGCGGAAGGCTATGAACATGCATGCAGTGACCACTGAATTAAGTACAGGTACTTAAAAAAGTGGCCATTGAATGCAGTTTGATCCAAAGTTTTGACTGCATTTTAATACTTGCTTGAACACTAGTTATTTCCCATTTGTACTCTAAGCCGACCTCTTGTATTTCCTGGATGAGATTTACAGATTGTTTATATTTCTCTCGAGCTGTGTCATAGCCTATTCCTATGAACTCCGGTATTGCCGTACCGTGATAAAATTGACTAATGAGTACGGAGATGAAAGGTCTGTTCATTGGACAGTTATTTATATTCCAGAAGTGGTCAATAAATACAGAGATTAGACACTACTTGAATACACTGGCCACGAACTGATTTATATATTTTTTTTAAAAAGACTACGGATATCAGATATTTTAACTAGGCATGTTAGAGCCTTGTTAATATAGAACAAGTTATAGATGTTAGTGTTCAATGTATTAAAATATTTTTAATGAATATTGGCAAATATGTTGTTTCTGGGTGTGTCTGTGATGAATCTTTGTAAGCTACAAGTTTGTATGGCATAGAGCAGTCTCTACCTCCATTTATTGTTAAATACCTTCATAGTTCATTATTTCTTCAGAAGAAAAAATACCTTTGATTTTTAAGTAACGTAACAATGGAATGAAGTACATTATATTTGTAGTTCTCTTCCCTCACCCCCCCCCCAGGTATCGCTGATTTTTTTCTTGTGTTGCAGATTACTAATTGGTTATTTATTTTTTCAGAGTAAAGATGGAACAATTGATTTCAGAGAGTATGTGATTGCCTTGTCTGTAGTATCAAGACCATCTAACACTCTTGAAACTATTAAGTTGGCATTTAAGGTAAATACTAATTATGTAGTGAGCATTCAGTAATCACATTTGTATTGCTTAAATGGAAAACAACCACCAGATTCCTTTTAGATTTATCTGGAACATGATTTAATGAAGTTAACTAAAACCGCAGCTCTTTCTTTCAGTCCATTTTTGGGGAATTTAGTATCTTGTGATATGATGGAATGAAATTGTGAATTAATCTGTTGTTTACCTATCACAATTGACCTGTCTGTGGCTGCAACAGAGGAAGAGGCATCATGTTGATCTTTTGCATGCCTGTTTCTCCTTGAACATTCACTGTCATTCAGAGTCAAAGCTATCTAGTATTTTGTTGAGACATATTAACTACTTTTGATGATGCATGTTTACATGTTAGAAATATTTCCTGTGAAACTACCTTTTCCATCAGTCTGAGAGACTGGCTTATCATCCTTCACTACTAGCTAACTGAGGATGGGGCTTTAAATAACCAGTAGTAGCCAAGGCCTTTTTTTTTTGGGTCCCCCCCCCCCCCCCATATGGAAGAACCCTGACTATGTTCTTATAAAAATACTCCTGCATGTTTCATTCACTGGAAGTGTTATGATTATTTGTATTTCTTTCAAATGTTGCTGGTTACATGTCCAATTCAACAATTTATAATAACCTGCTTTTCTGTGACTTTCTGTATAAACACTGGCTTGATCAACAAGCACTTGGGGAATCTATTTACAGTTGCAAGAAAAAGTTTGTAAACCCTTTTTCTGCAAACCTGGTTTTCTGCATTAATTACTCAGTGTGGTCTGATCTTCATCTAAGTCACAATAATAGACAAACGCAATCTGCCTAAACTAATAACACACAAACAAGTGTACTACTTCTCGTCATTACTGAGTACACCATTTAAATAATCACAGCTAAGGTTCAAAAAAGCTGTTTGGAGTCAGGTGTTCCAATCAATGAAATGAGATTGGAGGTCTGGGTTGCAGAGGTGCCCTGGGCCCTATATATTAAAAAAAGACACACAAAGTCAGGTTACTGACGGAGCTTGCACTTCTGAAGAAAGATCTCTTTATGTGCACCATGCCTCAATCAAAACAACTTTTAGAGGACCTTAGAAGAAGAATTGTAGACATGAATGAAGCTGGAAACAGCAACGAAAGCATTTCAGAATCAGAATCCTTTATTATCGCCAAGTATGTGGACATATACAGGGAATTTGATGCCAGTTTCCCTGAGCTCTCGCTGTACAGAATCAAAAAGCAAACAAAACAATAGTGCAAGTAATCTGGCACTTATCCGTGTAAGCGGAACAAGTGCTACACATGCCCTTACACTTCCTCCCTTACCACCATTCAGGGCCCCAAACAGTCCTTCCAGGTGAGGCAACACTTCACCTATGAGTCGACTGGGGTGATATACTGCGTCCGGTGCTCCTGATGTGGCCTTTTATATATTGGCGAGACCCGACGCAGACTGGGAGACCGCTTTGCTGAACATCTACGCTCTGTCCACCAGAGAAGGCAGGATCTCCCAGTGGCCACACATTTTAATTCCACATCCCATTCCCATTCTGACTTGTCTATCCACGGCCTCCTCTACTGTAAAGATGAAGCCACACTCAGGTTGGAGGAACAACACCTTATATTCCATCTGGGTAGCCTCCAACCTGATGGCATGAACATTGACTTCTCTAACTTCTGCTAAGGCCCCACCTCCCCCTCGTACCCCATCTGTTACTTATTTTTATGCACACATTCTTTCTCTCACTCTCCTTTTTCTCCCTCTGTCCCTCTGAATATACCTCTTGCCCATCCTCTGGGTCCCCCCCCCACCCCCCTCTTTCTTCCCGGACCTCCTGTCCCATGATCCTCTCGTATCTCCTTTTGCCTATCACCTGTCCAGCTCTTGGCTCTATCCCTCCCCCTCCTGTCTTCTCCTATCATTTTGGATCTCCCCCTCCCCCTCCAACTTTCAAATCCCTTACTCACTCTTCCTTCAGTTAGTCCTGACGAAGGGTCTCAGCCTGAAATGTCGACTGCACCTCTTCCTAGAGATGCTGCCTGGCCTGCTGTGTTCACCAGCAACTTTGATGTGTGTTGCTTGAATTTCCAGCATCTGCAGAATTCCTGTTGTTTGTGCAAATAATCGTGAACTATATACAATGAGGCATACCTGTGTATGTACAGGTGGACTTGGTTTATAATAGACTAAAATTCAAGTGTTCATAAGACTGATGGCATATGGAAAGAAACTGTTCTTGTACCTATTTGTCCTGGCACACAGTGATCTAAAGCGCCTACCAGAAGGAAGGAGTTGGAACAGGTGATGTCCAGGGTGTGATGGGTCTACAATGATGCTGCTTGCTGGCTTCCTGACTCCAGATGCATATAAGTCCTGGATCGAGGGCAGCTTCACACCAGTAATCCTTTCCGCAGCCCTGACGGTTCTTTGGAGTCTATTCTTGTCTTGTTTGGTAGCTGATCCAAACCAGACAGTGATGGACGAACAGAGAACAGACTGGATTATTCCTGAATAGAATTGAATCAGCAGCTCCTGAGGCAGGTTGTACTTCCTGAGTTGACGTAGGAAATACAACCTCTGCTGAGGTTGAAAGACCTGAATGTTCATCAGTCCACAGTAAGAGAAATTGTCTCCAAGTGGAGGAAATTCAGTACTGTTGGTACTCTCCCTCGGAGTAAGCGTCTTGCAAAGATCACACCAAGATCACAATGTGCAATGGTGAATGAGCTGAAAAAGAACCCAAGGGTAACAGCAGAAGACCTGCAGAAATCTCCAGAACTTGCTGAATTTTTGGCAGAAATGCACAGTGCTATCTTTAGAGGGAAAAGGGCACCGCACCCCAACACAAAAACCTCATAACAACTGTGAAGCATGGTGGAAAGAGCATCATGGTTTGGGGCTGCTTTGCTGCCCTAGGGCCTGGTCAGCTTGCAGTCGCTGAGGGAACAATAAATTCATAGTTGTATCGAGACATTTTCAGAAGAATGTCAGGGTTGCGGTCCGTCACCTGAAGCTTAATAGAAGTTGGATGATGATCCGAAACTCAAGAGTAAATCAACAACAGTGGTTTAAAAAGAAGAAAATTTGTGTTTGGAAATGACCAAGTCAGAGCCCAGATCTTAACACAGTGGAAATATTGTGACGTGACCTGAAGAGGGCTGTTCATGCAGGTTACCCCAGAAATATTAATGAACTGAAACAGTTTTGCATGGAAGAATGGTCTAAAATTCATCCAAGCCGATGTGCAGAATTGACCTTGGTTGAAGTTATTGCTGAATGGGAGTGCGGGGGGTGGGGGGGGTTGGAGAGGAGAGGGTCACACCAGTTACTGAAAGCAAAGGTTCACATACTTTTTCCAACAAGTCCATGTAATATTGGATCATTTTTTTCTCAATAAATAAATGAACAAGTATAACATTTTTTGTGTTATTTATTTAATTTGGTTCTCTATCTAGTTTTAGGGCTTCTGTGAAAATCTGATTGCATTTTAGGTCGCATTTATGCACAAATAGAGAAAATTCTAAAGAGTTTGCGAGCTTTCTAGCACCACTGTAAATTACCACCCTAAGGAAACTATTTATAACATGCCTAGCTTGAGCCAATTGTAATTCCAGTCTATAGAAAATTTTAATTAAGTAGCCATTATACTTCGGGCTTGTATCCAATGGTTATGAACTTCCTTCAACTGTTTAGTCTTGCTTCCTGTTTTGTATAACTTTTCCTCAGTGAATTTGTGTGTGTTTTCTTATCTCGCTTTAACTCGTATGAAATAGTTTTATGTGATAGAACTTTTGTCTGTGTTGGATGTTTTTGAGTATTCAGTAAATTGCTTTGGCTTTGCCTTTGAATATCTTGTTTTCAATTGATATAGCATTTTTTGATATTTTCCTTTCATGCCGTATGTAAAAATTGAACAGTTGAAAATATTTTCAGTGGATTCCTGTTGATTCATTGTTACTTCAATTCTGCAACTTTTAAGTACTGGCCTTTTTTGACAGAAATACAAGTATGAAACCCATTTCCATCATTGTGAAGGAAATTGAGGAGGAAATGATACAAATGCCTGACAGAGAATGATACAAATGTGGAATTTGTACCATTAATTGTGGCTTTTGATTAAGACCATAATACATAGGAGTAGAACTGGGCCATTTGGCCCATCAAGTTTGTGCCGCCGTTCGATCATGGTTGATTTATTAGTCCTCTTAACCCTTTTGTCCTGCCTTTTTCCCACAATCTTTGACACCCTTACTAATCAAGAACCTATCAACCTCTGCTTTAAAATAGTTATAATCATACTTTATTGATCCCGGGGGAAATTGGTTTTTGTTACAGTTGCACCATAAATAACAAATAGTAATAGAACCATAAATAGTTAAATAGTAATATGTAAATTATGCCAGGAAATAAGTCCAGGACCAGCCTATTAGCTCAGGGTGTCTGACCCTCCAAGGGAGGAGATGTAAAGTTTGATGGCCACAGGCAGGAATGACTTCCTATGAAGCTCTGTGTTGCATCTCGGTGTAATGAGTTTCTGGCTGAATGTACTCCTGTGTCCAACCAGTACATTATGTAGTGGATGGGAGACATTGTCCAAGATGGCATGCAACTTGGACAGCATCCTCTTTTCAGACACTACCGTGAGAGAGTCCAGTTCCATCCCCACAACATCACTGGCCTTACGAATGAGTTTGTTGATTCTGTTGGTGTCTGCTACCCTCAGCCTGCTGCCCTAGCACACAACAGCAAACATGATCGCACTGGCCACCACAGACTCGTAGAACATCCTCAGCATCATCTGGCAGATGTTAAGGGACCTCAGTCTCCTCAGGAAATGAAGACGTCTCTGACCCTTCTTGTAGACAGCTTCAGTGTTCTTTGACCAGTCCAGTTTATTGTCAATTCATATCCCCAGGTATCTGTAATCCTCCACCGTGTCCACACTGACCCCCTGGATGGAAACAGGGGTCACCGGTACCTTAGCTCTCCTCAGGTCTACCACCAGCTCCTTAGTCTTTTTCACATTAAGCTGCAGATAATTCTGCTCACACCATGTGACAAAGTTTCCTACCGTAGCCCTGTACTCAGCCTCATCTCCCTTGCTGATGCATCCAACTATGGCAGAGTCATCCGAAAACTTCTGAAGATGACAAGAGGGTGAACTTGACTTCCACAAGGAATTAACTATTTCTAACTGTAAAATAAATACAATGAGGAAAGCTGTTTAGTTCTTTTAATCTGTTTAAACTGATTAACCATCACAGAACTGAGTTATTTCTTAAATGATTCCTGGGGTTTCAACTTAACTAAGCATTTTGAGAATTCTTAAGTATTAAATTCATAAATTACTAACTTCCGTCTGCAATTTTTTTATCTAACTTTTGATTTTGATTGAAGTATTTCAGAATCAGGTTTATTATCACCAGCATGTGACATGAAATGTGTTAACTTAGCAGCAGCAGTTCAATGCAATACATAATCTAGCAGAGATAATCATAAATAAAATAAAAATAATTGATTTACTTATTTATTATTATATATATTGAATAGATTACCAAACAAAGTGCAAAAACAGAAATACTGTATATTTTTTAAAAAGTGAGGTAGTGTCCAAAGATTCAGATGGCAGAGGGGAAGAAGCTGTTCCTGAATCGCTGAGTGTGTGCCCTTCAGGCTTCTGTACCTCCTACCTGATGGTAACAGCGAGAAAAGGGCATGCCCTGGGTGCTGAAGGTCCTTAATAATGGACATTGCCTTTCGGAGACAACACTCCCTAAAGATGCCTGGGTGCTTTGTAGGCTAGTACCCAAAATGCAGCTGACTAGATTTACAACTTTCTGCAGCTTCTTTCAGTCCTGTGTAGTAGCCCCTCCATCCCAGACAGTGATGCAGCCTGTCAGAATGCTCTCCACAGTACAACAATAGAAGTTTTTGAGTGTATTTGTTGACATGCCAAATTTCTTCGAACTCCTAACAAAGTATAGCCACAGTCTTGCCTTCTTTCTAACTACATTGATATGTTAGGACCAGGTTAGACCCTAAGAGATCTTGACACCCAGGAACTTGAAGCTGCTCACTCTCTCCACTTCTGATCCCTCTATGAGGATTGATATATGTTCCTTCATCTTACCCTTCCTGAAGTCCCCAATCAGCTCTTTCATCTTACTGACGTTGAGTGCCAGGTTGTTGCTGCGGCACCATTCCACTAGTTGGCATATCTCACTCCTGTATGCCCTCTCGTCACCACCTGAGATTCTACCAACAATGGTTGTATCATCAGCACACTTATAGATGGTATTTGAGCTATACCTAGCCACATAGTTGTGTATATAGTCACGGATTTCTGTGTATGTAGTCATAGATTTCTGGTCAGATGCTAAATGCTTTTCATTGGCTTTGTATCTGTACTCGGCACAATGACAATAAGGTTGAATTTAATCTAACATTGGGAGTTTAGTCATGTCTCATTTTCCTCCTCTCAAAGCTGAAACTAGCTACTGGTATTTATTGAACAATTTCATGTGATTCACTGCTGCCAGAATGGTTTAGAAGTGTTTAATGCAGCAAGAGTTGGCATAGTCTTGGAGGCCAGGTTTTCAGAGCAAATCCCAAAGCTAATTGTTAGATGACTGTGTGAGTACCGCTAAAGGTAGGGCAAAAGAAATAAGGGGTTGAAGTTAGAGAAATGCAAAGGTCTTGGGTGAGGGGGTTGCTGGGATCGAGTGATATGGATCAAGAATGTTGGATGGGATAAATCATGGATAGGAAGGAAGAAGGTAAGGACATGTTCGGGACATCTTTGTAGGTCGAAGGGCCTGTATTGTGCTGTAGGTTTTCTATGTGTCTATGAAGAATGTAGAATAATTTGAATTGCAAGGTTTGGGTTAAAGAATGGAGCTTTTCAGTGCAAGACATGGATGTGCTAGAATGATGAATAAATAGAGGCAGGGAGGATTTGAGCAGCAAAATTTCGAATGAGTTCAAGTTTATGAAGGATGGAAGATGTGAAGCTAACTTTCAATTTGGTTGCTCTGACATTCAAAATTAGTGTTGTTATGGTTTCTACTTATAATTTATTTCTGTGAATGAAACTGAGGTCAGTATTCAGATGATAGACTGGTGGTTTGAGCACCACTCAAGACAAGACAATGTGGTTTGAGCACCACTCTCTCTGCCCTCCATTGCTTTGCCCAAGGTGCACTTCAGAACTACACTGAGCACCCCAGCTCTAAGGTGGCGACACTCTCACAAACGCTCCCGTCTCTGCAGCTTACAACATGTTTTCTTGCCTTTCCATTTCTGATGAAGGATCACAACTGTGTACATTATGTGCATTGGTTTACTTTGTACATGTGATCGTTTCCTCCCCACCATCATCTTGGGCAACAATTTCCAGTCACACCATCGTTAGTGCCACTCCTATTCCCTCTCAACCTTTTACTCAATATCTTCAACTTAGCCCTGTAGTTATTGACTTATTTGCTGACAGAAATAGATGCTTCATATCACCTACAGTATACTTTTAAAATTTAGACACACCAGTTGTTGATACTTAGCATCACCCACCTCCCTAGATAAAAATTAATATAAGGTAGTCAGCCCTGATCACATATGTGCTGACTTAAAAACTGGAAATGCTCAGCAAGTCAGGCAAAATGTCTCAAAATGAACACCCTTCATTAGAACAGAAGAGTTCCTTCATATGTTATCTGTCCTTAGGTAATTTTTAAATAATAGCATGTGCTGTCCTTTGGAAATTTTCCAGTTATTTCCCTACTACTGACACATAATTATTACCTTACATTTTAACAAAATAATATGTGGAACATTCCATCCACTGATGCATATCTATAACAAGGAGGGGGATTGAATAAGTAGTTAGGCTCTCACACTCATGCTCTCAATAGCCAAGGTTACACTTTGTCCAAGCCAATAGTTCAATTTGTATTGAATTGATAACAGCATTGGCCGGAGTTACCGGTCCATGACAATGATAGCACTTGCCATCTAAGAAAGTTGCTTACAAAAACCTGGCATTGTTTAATGTGCACTCCACATTTTATAAGTGAAAAAGATCCTACAATCAGCAATTGTGCTTTTATCTTTAACAAGCAGGAAACAGGGACTTTAATTTTAGCTAATATTTGATGGTGCACTAATAAGCAACTGGAATACACAGTTTGTGGTAAATGAAATATAAACTTTTAAATTAAACATTTATTAAGGTATTTATAAAATCACTGCTGTGATTTAGTGTTAGTTTACTGCTTAGCACACTGCCAAAAAAAATTGTTTAAACTTCATGCATCTTTAGGTATTTTGCATTGAGAATAGTTTTAAAATGAATTTCAAAAGTTCTCAAGTTTATTGATGACTCTTGGGGCACCCACAAACAGTGCAGCTTTGACAGTCGCTGACAGTAATTTCTGGGTTTGTTTACTGCGTGTGTTTACTCCAGTAGTTACTCTCGTAACACACTGACGAATGCAAAATCCTGAGTCATCACCAGATGCATTTTCCTGCATCCTATTTTGATAAGTGGTCAATCTTGTTATGGTGGTCAGTAAATTATATATGTATGTGAGGTTTATGTCAAGTGTATAGATGCAAGGACAATCCAATTTGTGCTAGGTCTTCAGCAGTGACAATGTCCATAACATTACTTCCTAAACCTTTACTAAATTTGCTTTGGAATAATTGTCTATTCACATAAATGTGAATGGTACCACAGTAAAGAACAAGTTAATTTTACTCTTGTACACAAATTTTGAATTTACTGCACTTGATTAAAACGGAGACATTTTATATTTTGTTAACAGATGTACGAGTCAGACGAACAAACTATAGATGATAAAGATCTGACCTGCATTCTGAAGACTGCATTGGGAGTACATAAACTTGATGTATCAAGTTTATTTGAAGCTATTGATGTTACTCAGAAGGGAAAGATCAGTTACAGTAAGTGTAATATTCAGTTGTTTGGACTGTTGAATTTCACATCATATAAATAGTGATTATAAAACCTGATACCGGTTGTAATTAGTTAATATTCATATTGTAATTAGATTTTCAAGGGTTCCTAATGCCCTTGTTTCCCAATTCTCTTTGACCAACATTTCCTAATTGAGGAGCTTTTTGCCCTATACACATTAAGCTTTTATATTGTTTCTAACTTTTCAACAAATAGAAATTTAGTTTGAATTTGTATTTTATATGCTTCTCATCTGAAAATGGAATAAAGATATAATTCTCAAAATTTTGCATCTAAAATAAGAATCATTTAATTCCTTAAAAGGAAAACAACTCCTAAAAGGAAAAGGCCCTCCCTAGAGCCTATTATTTTGCCACCCTTTTACCCCAAATAAAAACTTTTCTTATCCAGTCCCTAATAAGATATAGACACAGAAACAGGCTATTTAGTCCATTCGGTCCATGAGATAAAGTTGTGCAAGAGTTTCTCCTCCACTTGCTGCCTTTTACTGTCTTCCTCTAAACTCTTAAACAGCATAAGCCTCTGTTCCCTTTCCCTATAACCTCATCTCGCTGCTGAAAGGATTATGCCCTCACAGACTGTGCAGGGTGAATGAGGAGCAGGAATGGACAGACCACTGGGGCAACTAACCAAGAACCCAACAGGAATTGGCTCAGAGTGAAGCAGGAAGAGCGGGTTGACTGGAAGTGGCCGATATATTCTGCAGTTGCTGGAAAACCTTGTGCAACACACACACAAAATGCTGGGGAACACAGCAGGTCAGGCAGCATCTATGGAGGGAAAATTATGAAACAGTTTATGTTTCAAGCCGAGACTCCCCAGCATTTTTTGTATGATTAGAAGATGCGCAGTGTGAGGAGCCAGAACACTGGGTAAGAAGAAGCATGAGCAGTCTAAGGAAATGGAGTGAAGTGAGGGTTAATCATGTACAGGATATGGAGGCAGGAGGAGGTAGGGAGAGGTGCAGAGGTGGATCTGGCAAACAGACTGTGAACCAGACAGCGTGAAGCACGAGCAAGCCTGAGAGAAAGATGCAGGTAAATAGTTTCACTGTGGATTAAGGTAGCATAGGACAAATTGATCTTGCAGCCTCATTTCTGTGGTGTTTAACACTCTGACTCTGATCTAATTGCATTGATATATTTAACCTTGCCCTATTCTTGTAAATCTCTTTGTTAGATGATTGTCTCGTTCCAGAAATTGAATACATCTTCATTGTATTACTTATAGAAATATTAACCTGTGGTTAAGAAAACAATTGCCTAGATTTCCAGGTGTTCTGGGATGTGTTGTCCTCTTATGATTTGGAGTAAACCAACTGTCTCTACTTCTGTATTCCTCACAAAGGGAACTTAATGGTCTCTGCTGCATTTTTTGTAAACGTGGGAGTCCTGTACAATCTGAAACCTGATTACTCATTCATTGTCATCCAGCTGTCCCAAAAGCTTTCCCTACAAGTAGCAGTGAGGTTATGCTTCAATCATATAAAACATGATAGAATCATGGTCAAGAGAAGTACAGCACAGAAACAGGCCTTTTGGTTTTAACATTTAAACTGCCTAGTCACATCAACCTGCACTGGGACCATAGCCCTCCGTACCCATACCATCATGTACCTATCCAGAACTTCTCTTAAATGTTAAAATCAAAATCGTACCCACCACTTGCACTCGCAGCTTGTTCCATACTCTTATGACCCTCTGAGTGAGGGAGTTTTCCCTCGTGTTCCCCTTAAACTTTTCACCTTTCACCCTTAACACATGACCTTTAGTCGTAGTCCCACCCAAGCACTGTGGAAAAAGCCTGTTTGCAGTTACCCTATCTATACCTCTCATAATTTTGTATACCTCTATCAAATCTCCTCTTAGTCTTCTATGTTCCAAGGAATAAAGTCCTAACCCATATGCAATCTTTCCCTGTAACTCAGGTACTTCAGACCCGGCAACGTCCTTGTAAATTTTCTCCGTACTCTTTCAACCTTGTTAACATCTTTCCTGTAGGGGACCAAACTGCACACAATGCTCCAAATTAGGCCTCACCAATGTCTTATGCAACTTCAACATGACATCCCATCTCTTGCACTTGATCCTTTGATTTATAAAGGTCAATGTGCCAAAAACTTTCTTTACGAGCCTATCTACCTGTGCCACCACTTTCAATGAAATATGGACATAGAGCCCATTGTTGTTTGTTCTACCACACTCCCTAATGCCCTTTCATACACAGTGTAAGCCCTACCCTGCTGACTCCACATTTGGAGTTTTTGTATAGAGTTGGTCTTAACAAGTTGTTGCACCAAACACTGTTCACAGGTTTACCTGAACAATGCCTTGTCTAATGAGAACAAGTTATCTTGAGAGGAGAGCTCAGGCTTGTATCTGTCAGAGGTTAGAAGTGTGATGAGAACTTGATTAAAGAATATAACAATGGAAGAGTCCAACAATGGGTACATTTTCTCCAGTGGGAGTATCTGGAAATGGAATAGACAGGTTAAAAATCATAGGTCATTGATGTAAGACAGATGAAATTGAATGTTCCCTCTGAGTCCAGAGTCTTAGGAACTTCTTTTTGTCAAATGTGTGGAGGAAACAATGGATCAAGGGTTATAAGATTATTTATTTATATGGTTTTTTTATTGAGATACAGCACGGAATAGGCCCTTTTGGTCCCTTGAGCTATGCCACCCAGCAATCCCTGATTTAACCCTACTCTGATCATGGGACAATTTACAATGTTCGATCAGTGCACTAACCAGTACGTCATCAGACTGAGAGAGGAAACCGGAGTACCCGGAAGAAACGCTGAGGGAGAACTTACAAAAACTGTACAGACAGGGCAGGAATGAACCCAGGTTGCTGGTACCGTAAAGCGCTATACTAACCACCACGCTACCGGGGATGGTGGCCATGTAGAGTTGTGATCAACTGTGATCCAGAGGCCAAGTGCCTTATCCTGCTCCTAATTCGTATGTCGACGGTGGTATAAGTGCTTTTCATTTGCATTTTCCTTCAGAAAGCTGCATGCACTGAATACCACTGTTGTATTTGCCGCCTTTTAATTTGTCACTGGAGTGTACAACCCCTCTGGTTCCATTCAGTGGGTTTGTCACCAAGTTTGACCGATTTGCTAGAAGGGATGGTTACTGACAATCATGTGACCTTCGCATCCACTCTGTGCTGGTAATTGGCAATTAGCTCAGAGCCTGTTATGAACTAACGCCACTAAACTTAGTCAGTTATTTCCTGCATGGTGCAACATACAGCTGCAACTGCAAGGTGAATGATGACTACACATGTATTTATTTACCTGAGTCTGTTCATTGGACAAAGCCTGGAATCCCCACTCCGTGTTATGGTCCTTAAGCAGTTACAGGACCTGGGATTACGATGCTGAAACTCTGTTTCAAAACATCTAGGTGGCTTTTTGATGGTTTCTGATAGAGGTGTTTAAGAACAATCCAAATATACAGTAACTATAAAAAGTATTCATACCCCCTGGAAGTTTTCATATTTTATTGTTTTATGACATTGAATCACAGTGGATTTAACTTAGCTTCTTTGACACTTTTTCTTACCTCCTTCAGCACTGCACATTGTGCTCTTGGTATGATCTTTGCAGGGTGCCCACTCCTATGGAAAGTAGCAACAGTACTGAATTTCCTCCATTTGTAGACAATTTCTCTTGTCATGGACTGATGAACACTCAAGTCTTTAGAAATGCTTTCCTTGCCTTTATCAGTGTCGTGCACCTCTACAATTCTCCTTCTCAAGACCTCTAAAAGTTATTTTAATGGAGGCATGGTGCACATAAACAGATTGTTCTTGAGAAGAGCAGTCTCTGTCAGTAACCTGACTTTGTGCCTTTTTTATAGGGCAGGGCACCTCTACTTCCCACACCTCCAATTTCTTTTTTTTTTTGTAATTTTTTTTTTGAATTTCATCATCAAACAAACATTTCTGTAAGATGTATTTCAGATACTGTACATATATATCATATTTGTCGCAAATCTCTGAGGTATACACTTATAGAAAGGAGAGGAAAGAAAGAACAATCGAAAGAAGAAAACTATATACAAAGTAGGGAGTGATTTTTTTTTTACAACATATTCATTGACTTGTGAGAATAAAATCAGGCCTATGAGGTGTTATGTAGTTAAACCATTTTTTCCGGTATGAATAAAATTGTTCCAACTTATGATTAACAGATGCTGTTATCTTCTCCATTTTGTAAATGTCCATTGTAATTTCCATCCATACATTTAAAGTTGGGCTCTCCTGTGATAACTATTTCCCGGTAAGGGTCTCCACACTTCCAATTTCAACTCATTGACTGGAAGAAATAGCTTTTGTAGAAGGCATTACCCCAGAGGTTCACATACTTTTTCCAACAAATACATGTAATATTGGTTCATTTTCTCAATAAATGTTCTTGTGTTATTTAATAATTGGGTTCTCTTTATCTAGGTTTAGGACATATGTGAAGATCTGATCTCATTTTAGGTCATATTTATGCAGAAATAGAGAAAATTCTACAAGGTTCACAAACTTTCTAGCACCGCTGTATATTTATTTAGGATGGTGTTGCAAGCTGATTGCCAAGCTCGGTGAACACCGCAACATCAATTATTTATTTATACCATAAACAGGGTGAAAACAAAGCAAAAACAGATCACTTGCGTGCCCATAATTTTTTAAACAGTTGGCAACCTCATTTCTGAATTTATATGCATCCAGCTTGTCTAATCAGTCCATTGGTAAACTCGGGTCAAGTGTAGTTAGTTCTCTACAGAACCAGTAGCCAAAGGTAAGAGTGATTCAACTGTTCAACCCAAATCCTTGAATTGCTGCACCACAAACTTTAATTAACATCATGAAAAACCCTAGACCCCTTGAATGATATCTTCTGTATATTGGAGAGAAATTAGACACAAGAAGGTCCCTAACCCAATTAATAATTGAATGTCTAATCTATTCACTCCAAAATATGTTGCTCTTTCATCGCTGGAATTTTAAGATTTGTTTAAACAAAAAAAAAGCAGAAAGAATCTGACACAAGTAGAGAATTACATACTTATTTCCATGTTTTTTTTAAACTTTAGTGGACTTCTTCAAGTTTTCACGTTTGAATCCTGATTATGCTGAGGATTATCTTTATCCAGACCAGAAGATGGATTTCATAGACAGCATGAAAAACAAATTTGCCCCAACTATTAATGGATTTTGCACTGACTTCTCGCCTGAGGACCAAGAAGGGGAGAAAGAAGAAAGTATCTTGGATAAAAAGCTTAACTAACTCTTTAGTGATAGACCTTCTCCTGGTGAGAAGGTAGACCTATTGGGGGACCCCTATGTTACTTCTATTAACTTGATTAAATGTCTTTTCCTATATGAGCCTACTGCCATTTTTCTGTATTTATCATCTCTCCAGTATAATATTTGTTGAACTTGGAGATGGTGAGTTTGAAAGAAAATTTAACATTATCAGAATCATGATTGTGAAGATGCTTAGTATTTGTACCTGTGTACTTGAAGGAAACCAAGCACTTACTCAGTTCAATTCCCACGTCTATGGTATCTGTTATGGTGACTATGCATGTTTATAACTCATAGCTACAGTTGTGATAGCTCATTTTGTTTTTTTTAATTATCCATTTATTGTCTGTTGTGTCTATGCTTAATTTTATTACGAATAGCTTTTGGAGAAAAATGTTTGCAGAGGTTGGGGTAATGGTGTTTTTCTATCAGTGTTACAATATAACAAATCTCTTTTGGTGTGGTGCATTCCATTCCGTAATGTACTAGCTTTGGGGTATTGTTAAATATTTAAATATTAAGTATCATCACTTTGTTCCCTGCTCTTGCTATCATAATGAGAGGAAAAATGTTCTACTGTGATTGAAGTAAAAAGAACACAGAACTGTAAGGAAATCTACGGTTATCCAGATTGACAGTGGAAGAATTTTCTGGATACAAATTTGGTACCCACAGGTTAATTCCTTTACAGTTGCATAGGAATTTTATTGAAGGTATTGCTACAAAATCTTAATATGCTAGTATGATGGAATATACATGAGGGATATTGTCCCTAATAATTAATTTGTTTGGCTGTTTTGAGAGGGGAATCTTGTCAGTTTTGTTGATCTGGTAACAAAGCATGTTGTCTAATGTGTGTAAATAGCAGAAAAGAACAAGAATATGTGTTACAATGGACCAATAAGGACATGACCGTACATTATAAACGATGTCAATATTTTGAATGTAGACAAACATTTGTACATTGTATGTGACAGTAGCCAAGGGGTAGGCAAAGATATTCCTGTGGTTCTAAAACACAATGCAATAATCTGATCAGAACCATAGATTCACGTGCTAACCACAGCATTTTATAGTGCACTCATGTAGCTTCTTGACTGCTCATAATCAAGGTAACTCTATTTTTAAAATTTACATCTTGAGAATAAATGGAAGACAGTAAGAAATTATACATCTGGTGACTGTTTATCACAAAGCAGTATGATTTCTGAGCTACAGATTCAAAATTGAAGTTTAAAATAGACTGCCAACTTAGGGCATGAAATGTGTAATGAGGTGCTGAAAATCTGCATTCTGATCAGTGCGACTTCATTCTGTAGATGAATGATGCTGCCTGTTTGAAAACTAGACCAAAAACAACACTGGAAGAACTGAGCAGGCCTTTTCAGCATCAGTAGAGGCAGTAAACATTTTAGACCCTGCAGGAGTTCTGAAACATTGACTTGTTTCCTCAGACGCAGCTTTAGCCTGCTGAGTTCCTACATCACTGCGGCTTAGTTCTAATTCTGCTACAAGGAAATGGACTGCAGTGCTTTCTTGCTCTCGTGATGTCTATAAGTGTTAATATTGTAAATTTTGGAGAGAATTTAAACTATTAAGGAAAACTATATTCAAGCTACAGGTTGCAGTTAAAAACTGATGATGTCACATGAGGCAGATTGGATTTCTTCAAAATAAATTTAGTTCCAAGATTTCATTGCATGGGTTATTGGTGTGTTTTGAGGATTGGGTGCGATTGGAATAGTTAATTTAACAAAGATGTGGAACAAATGATTTGCATCTGATGTGAAATTGTTCTCAGGAAAGCAACTAGCTGATGCAACTGAATACAGTAGCACAAAGCACAATCGTAGTCCTCAGAACTGTGGTAGTGAACCCTTGCTACAAGCAGTGAAACTCAACTACTACAAGTTAAACCAGTTCTTGTTTTACCTTAAGGAGATGGAAAAAGTAGGGAGAAGAGTTTTTTGTAGATAAATTATTTCTAACAAGGGAGAAACTGAACTTTTCCCATTTTAGGGGTATTTTTGTCTCATGTTTGTCAAGTATTTGTTTGGTGCCAAGTTTAAGTTTGCGTTGAAAATCAAAATTAAAACAAATTTTGTTTATGGTCAAAGTTCAGGAAAATTGCATCTTGCTCCATATGGGATGAATTTTAATCATCTGCTCCCATTATGTTCAGCACGAAACAAATGCCTATAAACTCCCCCACCCTTTTCAAAACTCCCCAGTGCAATGGACATGAATTTTATTCAAGGGGATCACTACAAATGAGCAATTTTACATTGTGTTTTAAGATGAGTTTAAATCTGTTGACCTCAAGTATTATAATTTCTATCCCATCTGGCTGAATGATTATGTATAATCACAAAAGTTGAATGGGTCATCCATTGCACAGAATGTTATAATCAAATGATGGTTTTTAAAATGCTGACAGATATATGCTCCTATCTAATTATGCTAGTACATTATTCACTCCAAGTTCCCATAATTCAATATAAAATAGAGTAGATTGGTACTGTGTAAGAGCAGATACTGAGAGAATGCTGAAGCATATTGAGAGGTTATGGATCTTTATCCCTGGGTAAGGCATGGAGGAACAAGTTGGAGTTAGTTGTATCACTCTTTTGCCAGTTAATACTGCAGTACATCTTTCATTAATTTAAGGTGGATGAGATGAAGCATTTATTGTTGAGCATCATGCAGTATTAATGCAAATTTTGTCAGATACAGGAAAATAGCTGAACTGAAGAAAAGAGTTAGAGGAGTCAATCACTTGTACTATGATTAAAATTAATGTAAAATCCTGCTGAAAATATATACTGGCACTGCCACATTATCAAATTGTGATTTCAGGATTATTTAATGATTTTTAATGTTATATACAGGTGAATCCTTTGGTGATGCAAATCAACATTTTTGAACCTTGGTACTGTATATATTTGATGTTGAGCTGCAATTCCTTTCACAATCAAGTTTGACATTTTGACAACATACAATCTAGATCTGTATGTAATGAGCCTCAATGAGGATTGGAAAGGGTTTTGATTAGTCATAAAGTAGACAACTTCAGATGAACTATGAATTTACAAATAATATTGTGCTTTGAAAGGTAATGTACTTTTTCTGAGGATTTTTCAATGTTACTTTGTATATATCCAACTAAATTTTCAATTTCCCTTATATAAACTTCTGTGAAGGTTGATGATCACATGATTTTAAACCTGAGAACTGTACAGTTTCTCTGCGGTGAGAATGATTGTTAATAATGTTGAGGTGAAGTTCAAAAAAAATCCTGTGAAGATTAGACATTACTTATTGGCATGAGAAAATAGGATTTGTAGTCTACAGCCTTTCATTATTTAAATTTGTGATCATAAGTTTGTGGAAGGTAATTCAATTTTTTTAAATGACTGCTAACATAATTGTGAATCATGTAACAATTTCTGGTCGCTGCATCTTAATTATGTATCAGGCAATTGCGTTCTCTGAAATAATGCAGTATGAAAAGTTGCATTTAATCATGTAACTCCATTATCAAACATGGTTGATAACTGAGTTTTGCAATCTTAGATGTGTATTTTCTTTAAGAAAAATACCTCAGTTGGCATGCTGTCCTGTGTTCTTGGTTGTCGTTGAAAAGATCCATGAAATTGTGAAGAAGGGCTGCTTTTTTTTTTAACTACCTGTTTACTGCTGTATTTTGTATTGACCTTGAACAAAATTTGACTTATTACTTTGTTAATGCTTCATAATGGATTATATATGGAAATCTGTTGCAATAACTGACATTTTTTCCTCAGTTTAACTTGTACATAAAGGGAATACTGCTCAAACTTGTATTGGATTTTGTGTTAACAGTGAAATTATTTGATTTGTCTCAGTCCGGAATAAATGGATCGAAAAGTGTCCTGGTTGTTGTTTCTGCTTTTGAGCTAAAGAGTACAGAATGAAATAATCAAAGGATTGTTTTTAAAATGTTGACATATGTGTGCTCCCATCTAATGCCAGTACACTCTTCACTCTGAAAGTGTGTAAGACAAATGAATTAGTCCTATGAAGTTTGTCCGGAGGAGTGCAAACATTCACCAGACATATTTATTTTATTCTTGTCTAAGATGAAGCAATTAATATTTTTGGCATCACTATTTAGAAGCAAGACTGAAGCTGTTCAAGTTTCCCTTGTGATAGTAGAGGAACATGCATGATCTGTATGTCCTGCTATTCAAATCCACAGATGGTGGGTGTCTCCCAGCTCATCAGATGTGAAGGAAATGTGTAAAACAGAATAAAGTAAAAACTGTAAATCGTTTTCAGATTTGGAATTCGTTATTTTTGTAAAGCTACCCAAAGAATCCTTTTGATTTTAAAATGATTTTTCTTTGAAGCATGGATGTTGGAAAACAAAGTCATTGTGGTTTTAAGATAAATTCTATATTTATCAAAAATGGAAAAAAACATCTATCCTAGATGCCATATTTACAGTTTGAATATTTAAGCAGACATTATTCCCATTGACCACAATATCCTTTTGATCTACCTGCACCATAAATATTTATAGCACTGACAGAAGTCTGGTCTGAGTACAACGAAAGAAAAATTCAACTGCTTGTTCTCTCGCTACTGCCTTGTAAATCAGATGTTATCCTCCGTAAACATTGCAATTGAATCTGCCTTCACTACTCACTCTGCAATGCATTCCACAGACTAATCAGTTACTACGCTCTGCAACGCATTCCACAGACTAATCAGTTACTATTGTAAAAATAAAAATGTCACTTATTTATAAGTTACCTTGTGTAAAGTGACAACAGTAGCTATGGGCGTCTTTCACTGAATGAGGAAGGAGCCCAATTTGTACTTGCCTTAAGAGGTGATTTGGAATTTTTTTACAATGTGCTCTAAATTACATACCTCTTTTAAATGGAAAGATATCATTGTATTGTCTAAACATACAGTGCCACAAACTACAGACAATTGCCAGAACAATTGGAAACTACATAAGACACCTGAGACTAAAAAGGAAGCAACATCGAACTTTACAAATTGAAAAAGAACCAAACAACCAAGATTAATGTTGTGCGCGCTTACTCTCTGGGTACACATATATCCCAATTATTGATAGAACAAATACGCCTATGATTGTGCTTGATATGTTCAGTGATAAAATTTAGTTTGATCTGGTAGTCCTCCTTGATCTCTGGATGAAGAGTGCAAAATTGCATAACTATAGGTGTTTGATGCAGGCCAATTAGTGTAGACCTGTTGTCTTATGTTTGGCTGATGCTTTGAGGCTCATTACATATAGAGCTTGAGAGGAAACAAGGAGATTTGCATTTGGATCAGCTATGATCTCACCAAATATGGAAATAAAACACCTGAAGGTGAATGGGCTATACCCATTCTGTTTTGAAATAACTTTATACTGTAATGTATCTACATATTTGTATGTAGTAAATACTTTCAAACAATCATTTAAATTACTGTTAAATAAAATTAATATAGAAAAGTGATGTTATGTTAATCAATTTTTCTGAAACAATTACCAATAAACATAAGGATAATACACAATTTGTTCTAAATTGAGTTTTCTTTTTTGAAAGAAAAGTATTTGTTGCAATTGGACCTGATAAATTTTCTTGTATACTGGGGTAAAATTTTAGTAATTATATTTCCTTAGTTTTTCAAATTTAAACTAGGTGGGCCCTAAAGACATTAAACATTAGACCCACTATGAATCATCCTACTGCTTGAGCCTACCATGCTATTCATAGTTATAGACACTATGGTGTAGAAACTAGGCCCATTTGATCTTCAACTGGATCATAGCCCTCCATAACCTTCCCATCCATGTACTTATCCAAACTTCTCTTAAATGTTGAGATGGAACCTGCATTCACCACTTTCACTGGCAATTGATTCCACATTCACACCAGCCTACCCTTCTGGTTCCCCTTAAATATTTCATCTTTCACCTTTAATCTGTGACCTCTAGTTTTAGTCTCGCCCATCCTTGGTTGAAAAAGCCTGTTTCCATTAACTGTCTCTACATTCCACAATTTTGTATAGTTATTCAATAAAATTATGGTTATATTTGACTTCTAGGTCATTTTCACATTCAATCACTTGATGCTATTTGCCATGATGAGGCCACACTTAGGGGGAGGAGCAACACCTCATATTCCATCCAGGTAGCCTCCAACTTGATGGCATGAACATTGATATCTCCCTTTGGTAATTTTTTTTCTCTCTCCTGCTTCCCTCTTCTATACCCTACTCTGGCCTCTTTCCTCTTCTCATCACCTACCTATCACTTCTCCCTGGTGCCCTGCCTCTTTCCCTTTCTTCTATGGTCCACTCTCCTATCAGATTCCTTCTCCAATCCTTTGCCTTTCCCATGTATCACTTCCCAGCTTCTTAGCTCATCCCACCCACCTGGCTTCACCTACCATCTTCCAGCTTGTCCTCCTTTTCTACCTCCCTCCCCACCTTTTTATTCTGGCATCTTCCCCCTTCCTTTCCAATCCTGATGAAAGGTCTCAGTCTGAAACGTTGACTGTTTATTCATTTCCTTACATGTTGCTCAACCTACTGAATTCCTCCAGCTTTTTGTGTCTGTCACAGTGGAAGGAATGAATTCTGTCACTCCCTTGTTAATGAGAGAGAGTGCCTGTAGGGACATCAAAAATGTTGGAGTGAACAGTGCTTTTTGAGGTACTAGTGACCATGGTCTCTCTTTGCTGTCACATGGCGGGTGGTGGAATGCAGATGTTTTATGCTCGAATAAGTGGGGGAGGGGGAGTGCTTGATACTGCTTACTTCTGCTTATGTCTGGGAGGGGGGCAGGGGGATTTGGGGTTCTTCCCTTTTTCCTGTCATTCATTCTTTGGGGTTTTTCTTCTGACTCGAGGATGTCTGAGGAGAGAGAGAATTTCAGGTTGTAGATTATATACTCTGATATTAAATGGAACTATTGAACTATCATGTGGCTCTGAATTTGCAGCATCTGAAGAATCTCTTGTATTGTAAATTGATAGTGTCAGTTTTATATAAAGTATGGTGCAAAACTCTTGGATAGCTTGGATGCCTATGACCTTTGCACAGAATTGTATTTGTGAACATGGAATGGAGAGCAGCTGATATGAAATCCATTTGATCATCCTCATCCCACATACCTAGTTGACCAAGATGCCCCTGTAATTTTTCATTACCTTCTACACTGTTCAGCATTCTGATTATTTTCTCAAAACACAGATGAATTGATCATAGTTCTCTGAGTTTTGATCATCTGCTAAGATAATGGATCCTTCCTATTTTTTCCAGTTTTGGGACATCACATTCTTCTTTTAACTCTTAGCCTATTCTGCTGCCAAAGAATACTAAATACTTGTTCCCTGTCCACATCAGTTAAATACTTTGCAATGCTTGAGAAAATAAAACAGAACACAGATTTATTGTATGGATAGATTACAATAGAGAGGAGTTGAGGAAATATATTTTCACCCCAAGGGGTGTTGAGGTCTAAAACTCACTGTTCAAAAGGTAGTCATCATTATCACACTTAAAAAGAACTTGGATATGTACTTGAAAAAGTACAAACTTCGGGGCTATGACTCAATGCTGGCAGGTGTGATTTGGCTGAATAGCTTGTTTGCAATGAACAATGACTCAAAATGTAAAATAAACTCCTTCTGAGTTGTTTTCTATGATTCTACTGTATGCTCAACATATATCCAAGTCTTCTCGAGAAGGAGATCCCAAGGAATCAAAATGCATTGTTTTCTCCTTGTGTCAGTTCTAACTGGCTAGCTCATTGTTTTCCTTTCATTCTCCTTTTCAGTCTGACCTAAAAGGACACCACTCATGTTGTGAATGATCAAGCGAAAGACGAAATTGCCAGACGTACGCAGAAAGTAGGTCAGCACCTGTGGAGAAACAAAAACATTTAATATCAAGTAATTTCTTTTAATAAATGCTGATAAAATATGGCAGACAATTTATGAACAGCAAGCTAGCACAATGCATCAATGACCATGATTTTAGTATTGTATCAATAGAGGGATAAATATTAGCCAGGGTGATCTAGATGAGCTATCATACACTTTATTGTAATAGTAACAAATGATCTTTTCCATTGGAAATCTTGTCATTAAAACTGGTATAGTTTCTCTTTCTAAATGTGACTAATGCCGCAGAGATTGTTCAAGAGTAATTGTGATTTGTGATCACTTAATGATGACCAAACCATGTTTGGCTTTTTCACTGACTTTGTGCAACAGGTTAAGATCATGCTCCAGCAGAGTGTAAACCAAGGTAAAACACCCAGCCCTTGAACATCTACCTGACTGATAGACAACTGGTAAACATACAATTGACAAATGTCACTGTTTTAAGGCTATTTGTGACACATATGATCTCTTGTATCTTTTGAACTTCTCAAAACATTTTCACTTTTATGTTATTAATGTCTTATAACAGTGGCAAATTGGTATATTGATCTCACTGGCCTGGCCAACATTTGACTATTCCTGCCTGTTCTCGAGGAAGAATACTGATCAATATTTAGCACTGTCCAAAAGCAGATCTCCAGTGAGTTCCAGTACAAGCATGAACATAAGAACAATTCTATTGCCATGCTGCCCAAATATCATCTATTCTAACATTTCTGCATACCAAAGAAGTGTCTTGATTTTGTAATAAAAATGTGCTATTAAATTTAAGTTGCCTTGGAATATGGAATTCAGGAATAATAATTGTACAGCTTCCTCTCCTGCATTGAACAGATTGCCTCAACTAATTACGTAATTTTTAAAAGTGGAAAATCAGATGTCATTTGTGCAGGTAATCCTATTTCTATAGCAGGAGACTACAGAGATGCCTTTCATTTGGGTTCATATTCACTGCGAACTCAGGCACTCTCAACCAAATTTCGGCACAGTGAAACACAAACTTCCAATGTCCAAGAATGGAAAAGCCTACAGAAAGTGCTGAATGCTATACAGTCCAGGAAAAAAAACCCTTTCCACCATTGAGCACATCTACAAGTAGTACTGCCAAAAGAAAGCAGCATCTATCATCAAGGACCCCCTACCATCCATCCCACGCTCTCTTCTTTCTGCTGCCATCAAGCAGGAGGTACAGGAGACTTATGTTCTACACCACCAGGTTAGGAACAGTTATTACAATTCAATCATCAGGCTCCTGAACCAACGTAGATAAATTCAATGAACTAATTCCACAACCTATAGACTCACTTTCAAGGACTGCAACTCATGCTTTTAATATTACCTTTTTACATATTTATTTATTATTTTGTTTTTTATTGTATTTGCACAGTTTGTATTTTGCACATTATGTCTTTGTGTAGTTTTTTACTGATTTTTATTGCATTTACTTGTCTTACTGTGAATCCCTGCGAGAAAATGAATCTCATGGTAGAAAACGGTGACCTACCAAAAGTCAAGTTTTTAAGCTCACCATTGGGAGGTGGTGCTTTAGCACTGCTGGCCCACCACCTCGAGGGAGCCTTGGTCATAAGCGGGCGAAACTCCTGAAGACAGGTGGCAGATCAACTGATGATCCCACTGGTGATAGCACAGGACAGTTAACCTCTTAGTCCACGTGTATTTTTTTTTAACTCGTAACTGCATTTATTTGTTTTACTGTGAATCCCTACAAGATTTGTTTTACTGTGAATCTCATGGTAGTATACGATGACCTGGAAGTACTTAGATAATAAATTTTCTTTGAACTTTGAATTCGCTAGTAATGAACACGACAGAGTCACAATCTCCCCTTTCTCCATCGCCCCTTTCCACTATTAACATATTTGGAAATATCAGTTATGATTAGCAATATATAAACTCCATCTTGCCTTCCACAGGAATAAATTTTTCAATTTCCCACTTTCTCCACTTTTACTTTTACCAGTTTTTGTACTCTGGGAAGCTCCATCTCTACTGAAAATCAGTAGGTAAATCAGAAGCTAACTCTTCACTAAAGATCCTTCTTTTCCTCCCTCATATATTGTGACGTTGGACAGAATGTTTAACCCTGAAAAGCCCAGTTAGAATTCCTGCATGAACCAGCCAGAGTCGGATGCCACCCAACAATAATAGATTAAAGTTCACTGCAGCAATTACATTATTTATATGTAAGACAACAATGAATGATTACTTCCTCCATTTCGAAGTTGTATTCCATGTGAATTATAACAGTACAATATGGGCCATTGTAGTTACATAATTAATGATTTCGTCATCTTGTATGTACAAATAAGCCAGAATGCTAATCGTGTTTGATCTAATATTGAATGCCTTTTTTCTTGAACTCGTGTCTATTGGTTCTGTGCGGAGTTGAGCCCTCTCCCTGACACTGCTTTGTTCATACATTATCATGAGTCTCGCCTTTGCTAATTATTTACCACAGCAACAGCTGATGCTATCGATTCATCATTCTGAATTGTAATTCTTGCAATACGTAACGTTGTAAGAATTAAGCCGTGGCCACTAAATAATCCACAGTATATTCGTAGTATAATGGCTGCCTTGTTTGGTGGAAGCTTGGAAGAAAGTGACAAACAGAATATGGGTTATCATGTGTGGATTCGTGCCAATATTTTATACAGGTAAGTACTCAGGACTTAAAGGGGTCGGACAAAGGTCGAAACAGATCGGATGCTCGTGTGTTAATATGAAATTCAAGAAGAAATCTCTATTCAAATATACTTGATAATACTGTTTGAATTTAAAGTTTAAAATAATGAGTGCTATTAAAGGAAAATTTATTGTGCACCATCCAAATCGTACAGACTGTTTTCCCGCCCGGCAGTATTATAGCATATTAAAAATTGTGGGTAATGCAGTTCGGTGCCACGTTTAAAAACATATGCATTATTTAGCTGATGTTAAGTGTGAACGAAAATTAGCTGTAAATTGCACGAAGGGAACAAGAATTCTCGTTCGATCCGTATTTTAAAGTCATTGGTTTCATGTTTGCCAGACAACCAAATGTTAACCAGAAGAAAACTTAAAAAAAATAAAAACCTTTTTTAAAAAACTGCAAAGTTCGAAATGTTACGAATACGTAATTGATTGATTCATTGGTGCTATTCCCGTTTTGAATCCACTATTCGATGTAGGTTAATCAATAACTTAACTTCCTCCGAATCCCAAGTTCACTTCAAATTGGATTTGCATTATATTAAGGATTTCGTTAAATAGATTACACACTGATACACATAAAACGTGCCGTTTTGTCATCTGTGTAGATGTGGGTTATTTTTAATACAGGATGAGCTGTCCTAATTTTAAAAGGCTACAATGAAATCATCATCGTTTGTCTTTGAGGATGCTGCTTGCATGTCTCCAAAATTCTGTCTTATTTTCGTAATTTCCACTGCCTAAGACATTGTTTCTTTTTTAATAAAATTTTAATTTCCACTCAATACTCTAAACAGTAGATACATTGTACTATAGTGGACGTACCATGCCCCTCAGCCAACAAGATGACTTGAAGATATCTATGCACACAATCTCAGATCATCAAGACATGATAAGGTGAATTGTTTCCATTAAAAGAGAGGGATAATCCGTATTAAACGCCAATCATCGTCGGGAGACTGAACATTGCTGATTTTTTTTATTCCAGAGAACTACATTGCTTTCAATTAAAATTGCCTTACAATTGCTGTGTTTTTTTTAATTGCAAGTCCACACCTTCCCGGTGCGTTCAGCGATGTAGCTGTCACTCCGCGGCGGCGTAACCTGCGTCTCATTAATGCAACCTCGTGCCTCTGATACCAAAACCGAAAGGGTTTGAAAGCGACCCCTTTCTATTGTTGCTTTCAGTCAGTCATTTAGCCGGCGAGCTTGTGACAGCTCCTGCCAGCATCTAAGTGGCTCCATCTGACTGGCAAGAATTCCCGACGTTTCGTTTTCCACCTTTGGTTCGCTGTGTACATCCAAGGCTGAAATTGCAGTAACTACAGTCAGTTCTTTGTTATTGTACAGGTGAAGTTGATAATATCTCTTGTCCTTTTTCAATTCGAGCTTTGTTGTATCCCGCAAACTACCAATTATAGAGGAACGATTACACCGGTGTACTGGAGTCGGGAAGAAAACTAATTTGATTATTTTGCTTTCCAAATAGTCGAAATGGATGAACAAGATGTTCTGACGGTGACAACTATACGTTAAAGGCGCCTTTGTTCATGAAACCGTTTACTTTCACATCGCCAACAGATGCATATCTAGAATGGTGAACTGCTCACTTTGTGTTCTAGATTGCAAACAAATTTCTAGATAGCTTTGTTTATTTAAGGAAAAAGCTGTAGATTAGTTTTCTAGTTGAAGGTCGCGCTTCCTGGAAATCGATTCTTAAACCTGTCATTGTTATAAGTTTACAACCACGCCCGCAATATATTTGAGTTACTTTGTGTAAATTTAGCATTGGGTTATTTAAAATATTGCGAACATTTAGAGACAGTATCCAATAATGATGGTGTTAAGTGAATAATGATTAACCGGGAAAATAAAAAAAATCACTGTATTTTGTATTATCAAATGAATCAAAATGTAAACAATACTTACACTATAATGTCCACGATATAAACACAGGCAGTATCGCAGAAATATGTGGAGATTAATACTGTATTCACTCTACAACCGATATGTAAGTCCTTAGAAATCAATCTCACCCTTGCATATTATCGAATTACGCGAGAACACAGTTGATTGAAGTACAAACAATGTAGATCTCTGCCTTTGCTTCTTGATATGTAGGTGCTTTTGGTGACAACTGTTTCCTCCATTGGAATGGTGTCCGTCGCTGATGTGCTCTGTTATTCTTGCCATTGAGGACCATTTGAGGAGTTGTAAGGAGTTGGAGCATCTGAAGAGCTAGAACTCCCATGATCAAAGGGAGACTCCTTGGCCTGATGTCTTCCGTTGTGGCCCCAGTTCAAGAGTTCAACAGGATGGAGACCAAGAAGGTGGAACTGATTCTGGTAAAGGAGCAGAATGGCGTGCAGTTTACCAATTCGACGCTGGCCAGCCCTCCCCAGCCCACTGGGGAGGGAGTCGGTGAGACCCAGGTTAGGCAGACCTGGGCCAAGAAGATCGATTTCCTCCTCTCGGTTGTCGGCTTTGCGGTGGACTTGGCCAATGTCTGGAGATTCCCTTATCTCTGTTATCGCAACGGCGGAGGTAGGAAACGTGGAAAACGCTTGCCCTAGTACTAACCCAAATTTATTGTCTTGTGCACAACTACGGTGAGGTAGAGGTCTAAATAAATACAGCAGCATCACGGGAACGAACAGATTATGAATTGTACATAAAATTATATCATATGTTGCAAAAAGACCGTACAAACGCAGGACCTCAGTGCCCAAACTAACACGCATTGAGACGAGCACATGAAAGTACGAAGCGGTGGTCAGTAGCGGTCCATTGCTACTGATACTTAGCCTCTTTCCTAATCAGCCAAGAAAATATGCAACGTCTTTAAATCAGTGCTAAGAGCATCTCGGATAGGAATGTCCAGAAATAGGCCATTAAATAGAATGATGATTGTTTAATAGCTTGACCGGTTTTCCGAGAGGCTGGTCAGGGGGAGGGGGAGAGAGAGAGAAAGATAGGGAGAGAGAGAGAGAGAGAGGGAGAGAGAGATGTGTGAGACCATTCTCCACACCGGCATACTCCAGTTTTCGATCACATCCTACTTTGTATGAAGTTACTTAAGTGAATCTAGGTTTAGAAACGAATGTTATATTTATATTAGTCGCGATGTATATATAACTTAAAATAAATAATAGCAACGTGGAATTATTTGAAATCCCCCGTACCTGTTGTCCTCGATATCGCACTCGGCCCGCATGTGAGCACGGCTCGAAAATATCGCCTCTCAGGAAGTTCAAAGTAAATTTATTATCAATGTGCGTCTATGTCAGCATACACTGCTACTCTGAGATTCATTTCGCACTGATCCGCCGTGAGTGTGCTAAAGAGATGCTTTTCGTCCCAGGAGCTTTCCTCGTCCCGTACCTGTTCTTTATGTTCATCGCCGGCATGCCGCTGTTTTACATGGAACTGGCTCTGGGGCAGTTCAATCGGGAAGGCGCCGCGGGGGTCTGGAAGATCTGTCCCATATTTAAAGGTGAGCAACTCTTCTACATTTGCAGCAAACTCTGATTTCAACTCCCAGTCATTTCTTATCGGCCTGCGTGAGTAAAAGTTTCGGGGGAATATCGAATGTCGCTTCATGAGACAACCCGGTGTGTTGTGTTAAAGCAGAGTGTTTATTCCCATTCTGCTAAACGCCGGCAGCTGGTGACTGCAGTTATCATTGTTGTTTGCCAACTGCCTTTTATGTCAAATGACTAACAAACACTATTTGCACTAAGAGGTCGCTTTGAGCAGTGAATAGAGCCCAAATGGAAGAAAATCACTTCAAAATTGGTGCTATATAGACACGTGTTCTTGCTAGCTAACAGAGATTTTAAGGCAACAGCCTCACCTAAGTATCAAATGCTGCTGTGAAATACCTGAATGATGCTATTGGTGATAGTGACACTGTAAAAGTCTTCCATCTTATTACACCCTTGTAAACGTCACGCGTGTTTTTTCTCCCTGGTATCCAATTTGCTATTCGTTGTAATATATAAAGAAATGATGATGTTTGAAGTTTTAAGAACAACATTTGGTTTTAGTTTTGAAATGGCAATGCGGGAACCTGCATCAGACCCTGATTCTCCGTGATCTGCTCCGCTGTTTTAGGTGTTGGCTTCACTGTTATCTTGATCGCACTGTATGTCGGCTTCTATTACAATGTCATCATCGCCTGGGCTCTCTATTACCTCTTCTCATCCTTTACAATGGAGCTGCCATGGACACACTGCAACAACAGCTGGAACAGTCCCAACTGTTCCGAGATCACCAACTTTACTCGGCAGAAATACTACGAGTATAAAACCAACCCCGCCGCTGAATATTACGAGTAAGTAGAAACGCTTGGTGGTGATTGCTCTTGGTAATGGAGTACCAATTGCCTGTCATGGCATGGGGCTACTGTTTTTACTGTGCTGTGATACTAGTTCTGATATTGGTGACGATAAAAAAAATGTCACAAGAGAAAAGTAAAAGTGGCAGGCCGACAAATCCAGGGCAAGCATTAAAAAGGGCCACTTTTCAACATAATTGTATAAGGGCTAAGAGAGTTGTAAAAGAGCACCTGAAGGCTTGTGTGTGAATGCAAGGAGCATTCGTAATAAGGTGGATGAATTCAAAGTGCAGATTGTTATTAATGATTATGATATAGTTGGGATCACAGAGACATGGCTCCAGGGTGACCAAGGATGGGAGCTCAATGTCCAGGGATATTCAATATTCAGGAGGGATAGACATGAAGGAAGGGGAGGTGGGGTGGCGTTGCTGGTTAAAGAAGAGATTAATGCAATAGAAAGGAAGGACATAAGCTGGGAAGATGTGGAATCGATATGGGTAGAGCTGCGTAACACTAAGGGGCAGAAGACGCTGGTGGGAGTTGTGTACAGGCCACCTAACAGTAGTAGTGAGGTCGGAGATGGTATTAAACAGGAAATTAGAAATGTGTGCAATAAAGGAACAGCAGTTATAATGGGTGACTTCAATCTACATGTAGATTGGGTGAACCAAATTGGTAAAGGTGCTGAGGAAAAGGATTTCTTGGATTGTATGCGGGATGGTTTTTTGAACCAACATGTCGAGGAACCAACTAGAGAGCAGGCTATTCTGGACTGGGTTTTGAGCAATGCGGAAGGGTTAATTAGCAATCTTGTTGTGAGAGGCCCCTTGGGTAAGAGTGACCATAATATGGTGGAATTCTTCATTAAGATGGAGGGTGACATAGTTAATTCAGAAACAAAGGTTCTGAACTTAAAGAGGGGTAACTTTGAAGGTATCAGACGTGAATTAGCTAAGATAGACTGGCAAATGACACTTAAAGGATTGACGGTGGATATGCAATGGCAAGCATTTAAAGGTTGCATGGATGAACTACAACAGTTGTTCATCCCAGTTTGGCAAAAGAATAAATCAAGGAAGGTAGTGCACCCGTGGCTGACAAGAGAAATTAGGGATAGTATCAATTCCAAAGAAGAAGCATACAAATTAGCCAGAGAAAGTGGCTCACCTGAGGACTGGGAGAAATTCAGAGTTCAGCAGAGGAGGACAAAGGGCTTAATTAGGAAGGGGAAAAAAGATTATGAGAGAAAACTGGCAGGGAACATAAAAACTGACTGTAAAAGCTTTTATAGATATGTAAAAAGGAAAAGACTGGTAAAGACAAATGTAGGTCCCCTACAGACAGAAACAGGTGAATTGATTATGGGGAGCAAGGACATGGCAGACCAACTGAATAATTACTTTAGTTCTGTCTTCACTAAGGAGGACATAAATAATCTTCCAGAAATAGTAGGGGACAGAGGGTCCAGTGAGATGGAGGAACTGAGCGAAATACATGTTAGTAGGGAAGTGGTGTTAGGTAAATTGAAGGGATTGAAGGCAGATAAATCCCCAGGGCCAGATGGTCTGCATCCTAGAGTGCTTAAGGAAGTAGCCCAAGAAATAGTGGATGCATTAGTGATAATTTTTCAAAACTCGTTAGATTCTGGACTAGTTCCTGAGGATTGGAGGGTGGCTAATGTAACTCCACTTTTTAAAAAAGGAGGGACAGAGAAACCGGGGAATTATAGACCGGTTAGCCTAACGTCGGTGGTGGGGAAACTGCTGGAGTCAGTTATCAAAGATGTGATAACAGCACATTTGGAAAGTGGTGAAATCATCGGACAAAGTCAGCATGGATTTGTGAAAGGAAAATCATGTCTGATGAAACTCATAGAATTTTTTGAGGATGTAACTAGTAAAGTGGATAGGGGAGAACCAGTGGATGTGGTATATTTGGATTTTCAAAAGGCTTTTGACAAGGTCCCACACAGGAGATTAGTGTGCAAACTTAAAGCACACAGTATTGGGGATAAGGTATCGATGTGGATGGAGTATTGGTTAGCAGACAGGAAGCAAAGAGTGGGAATAAATGGGACCTTTTCAGAATGGCAGGCGGTGACTAGTGGGGTACCGCAAGGCTCAGTGCTGGGACCCCAGTTGTTTACAATATATATTAATGACTAGGATGAGGGAATTAAGTGCAGCATCTCCAAGTTTGCGGATGACACGAAGCTGGGTGGCAGTGTTAGCTGTGAGGAGGATGCTAAGAGGATGCAGGGTGACTTGAATAGGTTGGGTGAGTGGGCAAATTCTTGGCAGATGCAATTTAATGTGGATAAATGTGAAGTTATCCACTTTGGTGGCAAAAATAGGAAAACAGATTATTATCTGAATGGTGGCCGATTAGGAAAAGGGGAGGTGCAACGAGACCTGGGTGTCGTTATACACCAGTCATTGAAAGTGGGCATGCAGGTACAGCAGGCGGTGAAGAAGGCGAATGGTATGCTGGCATTTATAGCGAGAGAATTCAAGTACAGGAGCAGGGAGGTACTACTGCAGTTGTACAAGGCCTTGGTGAGACCACACCTGGAGTATTGTGTGCAGTTTTGGTCCCCTAATCTGAGGAAAGACATCCTTGCCATAGAGGGAGTACAAAGAAGGTTCACCAGATTAATTCCTGGGATGGCAGGACTTTCATATGAAGAAAGACTGGATGAACTGGGCTTGTACTCGTTGGAATTTAGAAGATTGAGGGGGGATCTGATTGAAACGTATAAAATCCTAAAGGGGTTGGACAGGCTAGATGCAGGAAGATTGTTCCCGATGTTGGGGAAGTCCAGAACGAGGGGCCACAGTTTGAGGATAAAGGGGAAGCCTTTTAGGACCGAGATTAGGAAAAACTTCTTCACACAGAGAGTGGTGAATCTGTGGAATTCTCTGCCACAGGAAACAGTTGAGGCCAGTTCATTGGCTATATTTAAGAGGGAGTTAAATATGGCCCTTGTGGCTATGGGGGTTAGGGGGTATGGAGGGAAGGCTGGGGCGGGGTTCAGAGTTGGATGATCAGCCATGATCATAATAAATGGCGGTGCAGGCTCGAAGGGCCGAATGGCCTACTCCTGCACCTATTTTCTATGTTTCTATGTAATTTAGGAATGAGGTCAGGGGTAGTTTAATAGGGGTTGTAATTCCGAGCCAGTGAATGACAGCTGGTAAGAGGCACTGGCTTTTCTGGCATGCATATTAAAAGAACAACGATAAGGTTATCCCCTCTTTCTGTCTCTTGGCATCACAACTTGTATTTTTACTCAGAGAGTGGTTGGTGCGTGGAATGCTCTGCCTGAGTCAGTGGTGGAGGTAGATACACTAGTGAAATTTAAGAGACTACTAGACAGGTATATGGAGGAATTTAAGGTGGGGGGTTATATGGGAGGCAGGGTTTAAGGGTCAGCACAACAATGTGGGCCAAAGGGCCTGTACTGTGCTGTACTATTCTATGTCAGGTAATAGGCAGTACCCCGGTGGCTGTGCCCCTTAACAACAAGTACTCCTGTTTGAGTACTGTTGGGGGGGAATTCTCCATTAAGATGGAGAGTGACATAGTTAATTCAGAAACAAAAGTTCTGAACTTAAAGAGGGGTAACTTTGAAGGTATGAGACGTGAATTAGCTAAGATAGACTGGCAAATGACACTTAAAGAATTGACGGTGGATATGCAATGGCAAGCATTTAAAGGTTGCATGGATGAACTACAACAATTGTTCATCCCAGTTTGGCAAAAGAATAAATCAAGGAAGGTAGTGCACCCATGGCTGACAAGAGAAATTAGGGATAGTATCAATTCCAAAGAAGAAGCATACAAATTAGCCAGAGAAAGTGGCTCACCTGAGGACTGGGAGAAATTCAGAGTTCAGCAGAGGAGGACAAAGGGCTTAATTAGGAAGGGGAAAAAAGATTATGAGAGAAAACTGGCAGGGAACATAAAAAAGGACTGTAAAAGCTTTTATAGATATGTAAAAAGGAAAAGACTGGTAAAGACAAATGTAGGTCCCCAGCAGACAGAAACAGGTGAATTGATTATGGGGAGCAAGGACATGGCAGACCAACTGAATAATTACTTTGGTTCTGTCTTCACTAAGGAGGACATAAATAATCTTCCAGAAATAGTAGGGGACAGAGGGTCCGGTGAGATGGAGGAACTGAGCGAAATACATGTTAGTAGGGAAGTGGTGTTAGGTAAATTGAAGGGATTGAAAGCAGATAAATCCCCAGGGCCAGATGGTCTGCATCCCAGAGTGCTTAAAGAAGTAGCCCAAGAAATAGTGATCATTAGTGATAATTTTTCAAAACTCGTTAGATTCTGGACTAGTTCCTGAGGATTGGAGGGTGTCTAATGTAACTCCACTTTTTAAAAAAGGAGGGAGAGAGAAACCGGGGAATTATAGACCGATTAGCCTAACGTCGGTGGTGGGGAAACTGCTGGAGTCAGTTATCAAGGATGTGATAACAGCACATTTGGAAAGCAGTGAAATGATCGGACAAAGTCAGCATGGATTTGTGAAAGGAAAATCATGTCTGACGAATCTCATAAAATTTTTTGAGGATGTAACTAGTAGAGTGGATAGGGGAGAACCAGTGGATGTGGTATATTTGGATTTTCAGAAGGCCTTTGACAAGGTCCCACACAGGAGATTAGTGTGCAAACTTAAAGCACACGGTATTGGGGGTAAGGTATTGGTGTGGGTGGAGAGTTGGTTAGCAGACAGGAAGCAAAGAGTGGGAATAAACGGGACCTTTTCAGAATGGCAGGCGGTGACTAGTGGGGTACCGCAAGGCTCAGTGCTGGGACCTCAGTTGTTTACAATATATATTAATGACTTGAATGAGGGAATTAAATGCAGCATCTCCAAGTTTGCAGATGACACGAAGCTGGGTGGCAGTGTTAGCTGTGAGGAGGATGCTAAGAGGATGCAGGGTGACTTGGATAGGTTGGGTGAGTGGGCAAATTCATGGCAGATGCAATTTAATGTGGATAAATGTGAAGTTATCCACTTTGGTGGCAAAAATAGGAAAACGGATTATTATCTGAATGGTGGCCGATTAGGAAAAGGGGAGGTGCAACGAGACCTGGGTGTCGTTATACACCAGTCATTGAAAGTGGGCATGCAGGTACAGCAGGTGGTGAAAAAGGCGAATGGTATGCTGGCATTTATAGCGAGAGGATTCGAGTACAGGAGCAGGGAGGTACTACTGCAGTTGTACAAGGCCTTGGTGAGACCACACCTGGAGTATTGTGTGCAGTTTTAGTCCCCTAATCTGAGGAAAGACATCCTTGCCATAGAGGGAGTACAAAGAAGGTTCACCAGATTGATTCCTGGGATGGCAGGACTTTCATATGAAGAAAGACTGGATGAACTGGGCTTGTACTCGTTGGAATTTAGAAGATTGAGGGGGGATCTGATTGAAACGTATAAGATCCTAAAGGGATTGGACAGGCTAGATGCAGGAAGATTGTTCCCGATGTTGGGGAAGTCCAGAACGAGGGGTCACAGTTTGAGGATAAAGGGGAAGCCTTTTAGGACCGAGATTAGGAAAAACTTCTTCACACAGAGCGTGGTGAATCTGTGGAATTCTCTGCCACAGGAAACAGTTGAGGCCAGTTCATTGGCTATATTTAAGAGGGCGTTAGATATGGCCCTTGTGGCTACGGGGATCAGGGGGTATGGAGGGAAGGCTGGGGCGGGGTTCTGAGTTGGATGATCAGCCATGATCATAATAAATGGCGGTGCAGGCTCGAAGGGCCGAATGGCCTACTCCTGCACCTATTTTCTATGTTTCTATGTTCTATTTTTTTCATTTTCGTTTACTTTGTTCCTTCTTTCTCTGTCTATATTTCAACTTTCATGACCATTGCTTCACAAACCTCCTTGTTCTGACTACTTTTCATATAGCATTCTACTGTATATATATATTACTAATATATATCATCTGTACGTCAGTTTTGGTTCGTGGGAAGTTTTTCATTGATTAAATTGTATTTCTTTGTCCTGCTGTGAATGGCTGCAAGAACATGAAACTTGGAAGAAAACTGTATATTTGATAATAAATTTGCTTTCTACTTCAATCATTCTATGAGCTTTCTTCCCCCTGTTCATAGCTCATGAATATTGATCATTACTCCAATGTATTTTGTTTTCTTCTTAATTCTAACATTGGCTACATCCAGAATGACAGTGTAGTGACATAATGCTTAGAAAGCCTCTAAGGAGCTGCTACATTTAAAGAAAGTTTTAAATTCCCTGAGCAATCAGGTCTTTTTCAAGGGCAACCTGATTTGTATAAGTACCATCAGTTTGCACTCTAGCAGGTATGGAACCAGCATCCGAGCTGGATGAGAAGGTTGCTTATGTCGTTCCAAAATCAGAGGGAAAAAAATGCAAAGTGGAAATAGAAGGCCTTGTTTAGGTGAAAGAGCATTTGGGAAGGTAGCTATTGAGAGGTGTAACAATAAGCTGCATGAATCTGAAAAGAACAGAGCATGCAAGAGTAAGGGACCACTTGCAAATGAAGTAAGCAGAAAGAAGTTCTTTCTCTTTATCTATATTATTCAGGGCTCCTTATCTGAATGTGTACATTCATTTATATTAAGGCATCCGTTAGTCTTGCAAGACCATGGATCTGTGCCTGGAAAGTCTTCACTCTCCAGGGCGCAGGCCTGGGCAAGGTTGTATGGAAGACCGGCAGTTGCCCATGCTGCAAGTCTCCCCTCTCCACAACATCGATGTTGTCCAAGGGAAGGGCATTAGGACCCATACAGCTTGGCACCAGTGTCATCGCAGAGCAATGTGTGATTAAGTGCCTTGCTCAAAGACACAACACGTTGCCTCGGCTGGGGCTCGAACTCACGACCTTCAGATCGCTAGTCGAATGCCTTAACCACTTGGCCACGTGCCCACACTTTCATAATACCAACGTATAATGAAATGGAAGAGGTAGCAGCAGAAATGGAAGTAAATGGTTCTGATCAACAGCCATTTCAGAGTTAGGTTTGTTGGGACCTGAATAAGGATACATGGCATATCTGTAGGATAGACAGGATGAGAAAGGAGATGGAATAGTTCTACTAGCAAAGGAAGAGATGGGAAATTGGCTCAGAAGCTACAGATGCAGAATCAATTTGGGTGGAGTTCTGAAATAGTAAGGAAAAGAATTCACTGGTTGCTGTAGTATATGGAAACCTTACAATAGTTATACTTTGTGATAGAATATCAATTGAGAAAGAGGAAGGGGCTGGAAGAAATGGACTGCAATAAGTCCATAAAGCATAGGAGCAAAATTAGACCATTCGGCCCATCGAGTCTGTTCAGCCATTCAGTCATGAGTGATTTATCATCCCTCTCAACCCCATTCTCTGCCTTCTCCTGTAAACTTTGATACCCTCACTAATCAAGAACCTATCAACCTCTGCTTTAAATATATCCAATGACTTGTCTTCCACAGCCATCTGTGGCAATGAGTTCCACAGATTTGCCACTCTCTCGCTAAAGGAATTCCTCCTCATCTCTGTCCTATGGGACATCCTTGTATTCTGAGTCTGTGCCCTCTGATCCTAGATACCCCCACTATAGGAAATATCTCCTCCACATCCACTTTACCTAGGCCTTTCACTATTTGATAGATTTCAATGAGATTCCCCCCTCATTCTTCTAAACTCCAGTCAGTACAGGGCCAGAGTCAACATACTCTCCTCGTGTGTTAACTTTTTCATTTCCAGAATAATTCCCATGAACCTCTCCAATGCAAGCTCCTCCTTTCTTAGATAAGGGGCCCAAAATAATAATAATAATCATGGATCATTTTAATTATATAGATTGGACAAATCATATTAACAAAGGTAGGTAATGAAGGTGTTTTGAGGAATGTATCTGGTATAGTTTCTCAGAGCAATATGTTGAGGAACCAACTAGAGAAAGGTTATTCTGGACCTGGTGTTGTGTAACAGGATTGGATAAATTAATGTTTTCACACTGAAGGATCCTTGAGGAAGGAATGATCATAGCATGGTAGAATTATAAATTCAGCAATTCAGCAATGAAGGTAGTGTCCTAAAACTAAGTGAAGGTAATTAAAATAGTATGAGGAGAAAGCTGGCTGAAGTGGATTGGGAAAATAGATTATAAATCATAGATTAAAATGATAGATGAGTAGTTGGAAGATATTTATTTCACAATTTTTGGCATTTGAGAATAAAAGGTTCTATAAGATGTGTCCACCTGTAATTCTGAGGCAGTAAATGAAGGTTGGTAAGAGGCATTAGTCTTTCTGGCATGTGTATTAAGAGAATAATGATGTCCGTATGATAAGGCGATTCCCTCTCTCTATCTCTTGGCATCACAACATGTGTTTTCAATTTTTTCATTATCTTCTCCTTTCAAAATGCACACAATATGATCAGTAGCAAATTAAATAATTATGAATATATTTTATAAACTAGCAAAGGTTAATACAAAAATGTAAAGAGAAAAAAAGTAATGAGAGTAACCTAGCAAATAATATAAAACCAGTCTGTAAGTGGTTTTACAAGAGGGAAGCTGAATCAGTATGAATAACATCAACTCTGAACTAATGCCCCAACCTGTTGGCTTTTCAAGGACTTTACAATTCATGATCTCAGTATTACTTGTTTACTTTTTTTTTGTATTTGAACAGTTTGTCTCTTGCACAATCTATGTGTGTAATTTTTCATTGATTATATTGTATTTCTTTGTTCTACTGTGAATGCCCACAAGAAAATGAATCTCAAGATGGTATATGGTGGCATGTATATATACTTTGACAGTAAATTTACTTTGATTACTGGTCATACAAAGTCTCTCGAAAGTCCCATCATCTCACACAGACGGTGAACCTCCAGCGCCGCAAACTTGCCCATGCAGCATCCTGGAAGCATCCAACCACAGTCCGACTCCGAGTCCATCCGAAAACTCCGAGCCTCCGACCAGCTCTCCGACACTGAGCACCAAGCACCATCTCTGCCGAGCGCTTCGACCCCGGTCCGGCCGCCGAGCAACAAGCAAAGTCAGGGATTCGGGGCCTTCCTTTCCAGAGATTCTTGATCGCACAGTAGCAGCAGCAGTGAAGCAGCCATTTTCAGAAGTTACTCCAGGTGTTCCTCCGTGCTTCTCATGGCTGTCTCCATCAAATCCAGATTGTGCACGGCCCCCCTAGTTAACACATACGATATTCATTCGGAACTGCCACGCGCACTGCATTGCGCCGCCATCTTCTCCTCCCTCCTTCCCTCCAAATTATTGCTATCACTAAAGAAAAAGTACAAGCTGAAGTAATGGGGTTTAATAGGTCCCCATGGATCTAATAATCTGCATCCTCGGGTCAGCAGAGATGGTGGATGTGTGTAGAAATCCTTGGATTCTGGGGGAAAAGCTGGAGGATTGGAAAGTCATTAATGTAATTTCATTATTTGGCAAAGGAGTAAGTCAGAAAGCCAGACACTCTGTATACCTGTCATTGGGGTTTGGGGGTGGGGGAGAAGGAATGCTGGGATTGCTCATCCTCGGTAGTAGAAGTGGTTGGTCTGCCAGGTACCTTCAGAGTAGCATAGACAAATATTTGCAACGCGTTTTGTATATTGTTCAAATAGCAGTCAATGTTATGAGGACTTGGAATGATTGATAGGGTGTAATCAAACAGGCTGCTTTGTCCTGAATGGAGGTGAGCTTCCTGGGAGCTGTTGGATCTGAACTTGCGCCTTGTAGGAAGTGAGTCACTCACCATGGGATTCCCCGCATCCGGTCTTCTCTGGTACACCAGGCTGAGCTTTCAGTAGATGCTGATCACCTGGATGTTGAAAGTGGAAGACCTGGTGATGGTAATTTATTTGAAAATCAAACAAGGCTCGGTCTTGTTTGAAGTGGTAATTTTCTGGCATTTTAGTGACATGAATGTTACAATGCTACTCCAGCCATGGCCTGGATGTTGTCTAGGTCTTGCTGCATGCAGGTATTTACAGAGGAGCTGTGAATGGAATTAAGAACTGTGCAGTAGTTAGTGAGCATCCCCACTTTGGTCAAGTTATTGGGTATATTGAAAGTGGAGCTTGAAAGATTCTTGATGAGTAAGAGTGGGGAGAGGAACTCCTGCTTTGGTGCCCTGGAACTGGGAACATTGAATCAAATAACCGTAACCAACTTCCCTTGGGGTGTTTGCACTCGAATGCCCATTGAGTTCATTTTTACAATGCTCTTTGATGCCATTTCGATCCAATGCGGCCCTGATGACAAGAACAGTCATTCACTTCTCACCCAAACTTTTGGAGGAACTCAACAGGTCAGACAGTATCTGTGGAGGGGAATAAGCAGTCAATGTTTTGGGTCAAGACTCTTCATCAGGACTGGCTCAATATGTTTACTATCATAAGCATGAATTTATTTTCTACATTTTATCAACTGAAGGTGTTACAGAAACAGAAGTTGATCTGTTTGCTATAGGGTAAATGGACAAGTTGTTGCTTACAATTCTCATAAGTGCTTCAACAGGTAATGTGCTTATAGACTGAAGTACATATACAAAAGAGATGGAATTCTGTGTCTACTAGTTTCAAAAACAAAATTGTGTGATTTTATGAAAATCCTGAAGTTTTATAAATTGGTAATTTGTAAGTTTGAATCAAACTGGAGAAAGATAATAGCAGATTGAAGAGATGCAATGATTTTTACAAAAGAACAGTTACCAGACACATTTATAAAACATAAATAAACTGAAAGATATTAGACAAAATTCAAGGATTTCCAGTGAAATCTCACAGGGAGAAAATGCTCAGATTTTCTGATTCTTTGAGTCACCATCCAGAGGCAGAGAGGCAGATGGTTTGACTATTTCAGTGTTCAGCAAATTGCACACAAAGTGAATGGGTGAAGTTAACTCATTCTATTCCCACAAAAAAAAAGTGAGGTAGGGAGTCATTGGGTATATTAAAAGCAGAGATTGATAGGCTGTTGATTACTAAGGGCATCAATTGTTACAGGAAGAAGGCAGTAGAGTGGGATTGAGAGGGATAGTAAATCAGCCATGATGGAATGGAGGAGCAGACGCCATGGGCTAAATAGCCCTATTCTGCTCATGTGTTTTATGGTCCTATGGAATCTGTAAAGAAAGAGGAAGGGATGTGGCGAGTTCCCACTAATTTGGCTGAGTAGAATTTTAGACTGCAGGTTGAGGGACAGTCACCTAAAGCTATTGAGGTATTTTTCTGAGAGGGTCTCCTGGGCTTTTGACTGCAATGCCTGAGTGGAAAGCAGTGGTACCTGTCATACTAAGCCAATTGAAGGCCAGAAGAGGCTTGTACATTGTATCACCCCCTTCAAAGGGTTCATACTTCTACAGCACCTACCCTACTGCAAGGGAGCTTTCTGCTTAGTCCTCATATTCAAGGTGCTGTTGCTGTCCAAAATACTTCGGGACTACCTGGTGCAGAGTCTGCTGCAAATTGAAATTCATGCTTACTGATAAATTTATACCAATCACGTGTGTGTTTACCCTGAAGAATGGAGATGAGATGTCTCAAGGTACATGTCATGAATTAATCTGAAGAGACTGCAGATGCTGAAATCTAGAGCAATGCACAACACAGGAAGAACTCAGCAGGTCTGGCAGTATCTGTAAAAGTGCTGACTGTCCATTTCTCTTCCCAGATGCTGCCAGACCCGCTAAGTTCCTACAACATTTTTTGTGCTGCTTTTCAAGAATGCTGAGTTTTCAGCAGGTCTGTTGATTTTTAGAATTGGCTTCAAATAAAAAAGTGTTTTGATGAAGTTATTTGTACAATTTGAAATGAAAGGAGCTGCATTTTCTTAAAATAAGCTAGTACTAATTTCCATAGTGTTTCAAAATTTTGTAATTTGTCCCTCTCTCTGGAGAGTGAAGGATCAAACATTGTAAATTATAATGCAAATCAATCATTCATTCGATGTTATACGTCATGTCATTATGATGTAGCCAATCATGGTCTGTCCATGACCATGATTGTTCTTGGAAAATTTTTCTGCAGAAGTGGTTTGCCATTGCCATCTCCTGGGCGGTGTCTTTACAAAACAGGTGACCCCAGCCATTATCAATACTCTTCAGAGATTGTCTGCCTGACATCAGTGGTCACATAACCAGGACTTGTAATATGCACCAGCTGCTCACACAGCCATCCACCACCTGCTCCCATGGCATCACATGACCTTGATCATGGGGCCAAGCAAGTGCTACAACTTGCCCAAGGGTGCTAGCTGAGGGAAGGAGCAACTTACACCTCCTTTGGCAGAGATGTATCTCCACCTCGCCACCCAAAAATTAATGATCAGGTTTGTGATCACCAAATTCAAGTGCAGAATAATTTTTAAACTATTCTTGTCTGTGTAAAGATAGTTGTTGTTGTTTCTGAACAGGCGTGGAATGCTTCATCTTCACGAAAGTACGGGGATCCATGACATCGGCAAGCCCAGGTGGCAGCTCACCTGTTGCTTATTTGTCGTTATTGTGATCCTTTACTTCAGCCTGTGGAAGGGCGTTCGAACATCTGGCAAGGTGATCTCATTATTCCATTCTATTCTACCATTGCACTGACATCTAGATTCAACTAGCTACATAAAAGGTAGATTAAACTTAATACAGAAGCTGGAAATCCACAGCAACACACACAAAATGTTGGAGGAAATCAGCAGGCCAGGCAGCATCTACAAAGAAAAATGAGCAGTTGATGTTTCTGTCCAAGACTCTACATCAAGACTGGAAAGGAGAGTTCCACTCTCCTGGCCGCTCCCAGTGACCCTGCAGCTACCCTTTAAAAATATCTGAATCTGTCCCCACTAATCCAGTCAGCAATGGTTTCAAGACAGTGTGTCAATGCATTTTTCCTCACTTAACTCTTAGTTCTTTTACCTATTATTTTAATGTCTTCTTTTTCCTATCTTCTTTGTCAATAGGAACAGTCTTTCTTCTATCTATTCTCTGCTTGTTTCTGAATAGCTCTACTAATTCTCCTCCTAACCTCCTCTCTCTCAGGAAGAACAATGCCATATCTTCTCATCTGTCTCCACAACTTACCTTTGAGCACATTTGCATGAAGCGTTGTCGTAAGAAAGCTGCGTCCATCGTCAAGGGCCCCCACCATCCAGGTCTTGCTCTATTCTCACTACCACCATCAGGCAGGAACTACAGGAGACTAAGATCCTACACTAGCAGTTATTACTCCAAAATCATCATGCTCTGAAACCAGTGTAGAAAACTTCTCTCACCTCAGCTCTGAACTAATATCACAATGTACAGACTCGCTTTCAAACACTCTACATTTTATGTTATCAGTAATACTTATCTTTTATTTTCAAAGTTTGTCGTCTTTTGTACATTGATTGTTTATCAGTCTTGTTTAAGTATAGATTTTTATAAGTTCCATTGAATTTCTTTATTTTTCTGTAAATGCTTACAAGAAAATGTCTCTCAAAGTAGTATACAGCAACAGATACATACTTAGACAATATTTTGACTTAACTAAAGCAGCCATGATTCTTGGAATCATTTTGGTAAATTTCTCCTGTGTTCTCACCAAACAATCATTTTCTAAGGTGTGATTCCACAAAGCTCCAACTGTACTTCAGCCACTGTTTATGAATGACCACTGTGACTTCTTCACTCTCTACTCTTTACCACCTTACGCTTTTTATTAACAACCAATGCCCAACAACCAACGTTGGTTGTCTCAATCTGGCCTGCTATTTACAATGAAATTTTTATATAAACCCCAAATATCTGTTCTTGCACCTTGTTTAGAATTGTGTTGTCTAAGTTTTATTGCTTTGTCTTATTCTTCCCATTAAAATGCAACAGTTCCCATTTCTTAGTATTAAACTTCATCAATTGCCCATTTGCCTGATCAACCAGTCTGTCCTTGGTCTATTACTGTCCTGAATCTAAAATAAATCACAAAACCAGTCTACAATTTTAAGATAATAAGTAATGTAACATTTAAAGTAATTATTATACCCTGTAGCTTAATTAATTTTCAAAGCAATTCCTGCTGTGATCTAATTTCTTATAAGCATTATTACGATGACCCTGTCTTCAACTAAAAATGCCTCAGTGGGCCTTCTACAATTTGACTAAACGTAGTAAAGCACTTTCCTTATCTTTTCGTCTGGGCGGAAAGCCGCAGCCAAACATCGGACTCTCTTCCAAGGATTGTGTAATGGGCTATCAATTAAAATGGCAATCATTTGTGGAAAGGGCTGATGGAAACATCTTCCTGAAATTTACAAGTGCTATGCAACTGGACAGAGATGGGACCTTGTTACACACATTTCATTGTCATAAGATGGAAACAACTTGGCAATTTTGAGATCCAAACCTAAAAGGCATTATGAACATACCAAACAGGGCTTCCCTGCAGGGACATCTGTCTTGCCACCATGTCCCACAATTGACATTAGTGAGGAGTCTTGTTAATCTGTCATCAGATTGGGTCTGGTGCAGAACTTCACTCTGGATTAAGTGGAAAGGTGGAAGGTAGCTAATCCATCCTTTAACTGTAGTTGAATATTTTAAGTGTTTTTAACTTAATGTTTTTTTAATGGTTTCAAACCAGCAACTCTATTTCCTCAGAAGTCCAAAGAAATATGAGATGTCCCTTTTGACACTCTCCAATCTTTAATCAATGCACCATAGAAATCATCCTTTAGGGATGATTCACTACTTATAATGACAACGATGCTCACAAGAAATGGCAGAGTATGGTGGACACAGCCAAGTTTATTATGGAACCCAGGCTTCCTACCATTGATGTTTCTCACTGGCCCGGTAAAGCAGCCAGAAAAAAATCAAAGACCCCACTCAACCCAGACATTCTTACTTCACTTCTCTCCCACTGGCCAGAAAATACAAACGCCAGAAAGCATTTCCACCAGGCTCAAGTATAGCTTCTGTCCTGCTTTTATTAGACTTATCAAATGCGTCCCAAATATAGTAAGATGGACTGTTGGCCTCACAATCTACCTCGCTGTGACCTTGCATTCTGCATTACACAAACACAGGATGCTGCAGATGTTGGAAATCCAGAGTAACACACACTGCAAGTCTTTATTAGTCCTGATGAAGGGTCTCAGCCCAAAATGTTGACTGTTTATTTCTTTACATCGATGCTACCTGACCCACTGAGTTCCTCCAGCATTTTGTGTGTGTTATTGTGCACTGTCAATGCACAGTTGTAATAAATTGATCTATCTGAAAGGCATGTTAGACAACTTTTTTTAGTCTACCATGGTACATGTGACAATAATAGAACAATGTACCAAAATGGTTACTAACTCTTAACATTGCTAATTCTTCAGTTTTAATAACTTTAAATATTTCCATATACCAGAAACATTTAATTTTTTAAAAACTATAAAATATCCATCAGAGTACTCTGGAAAAAGTTTGTCGGAGATGTTTCAGGCTGGGATTTTCTCACTTCAATATCCTGGGCTCTGTAGCCACTGGGGTTATGTTTATTCTGGTGAAAGAGGTTACCTTTTCACATCCAGGTAAGTATGGGCATTGTGGAACCTGGGGGGCAGTATGGGCATTGTGGAACCTGCCTGAAAGACAGAAAAATTGGCAGCTGGGATGGGAAAGTGGGGAGCCTAAAACATTCTGTTAAGTCCTAGAGGACGAGAACCTAGTGCCCAGTACCAAAAACTTTGGAAGAACAAGGCATGGTATGATAAGAGTTGTGGGGCAAGTGTCTTTGCCCACACTCTTCAAAGACGTGATTAGTCTCCTCACTGTACCTCTTTGAGAAATTTATCTTAAGGCTGCTCCCAGCAAGGTAAGCTGTCAAAACTGATTTTTTTTATAATGTGGGCAAGTTGTCTAACCTGTGGGTGATTTGAAATTGTCGTCCCAATATTCTGCATTGTAGTCGCAGTCTGGTCATGGAGAAGACAAGATGTGTCCAAATCTACTGCACGCTTTGCTTCACGCTCATTGTGAAAATATGAATTGAATTGAGCTCTCTGATGGCTAGAGGTTGTGTAGAGCATCGCTCCTTCTGCTCTATCCCTGTACTCATTGTTGAATTCAGCAGCAGAGCACTGATCACTGGAGACGGGTGGGATGTATTTTACACCCATTCCTTGGATCACCCCCAGTCCTGGCAGGTGAATGAATAACAACCCAAATTTTGGTACTTGTTTGTTTTAATCTAAATTTATCTTTTCCAGTTTAAGTATTTCTGAATTATTTAAATCACACTTTTAAAAACGGTCCAAAAACCTTTGGCAATTACAAGCTTATCCAATGCCTCAGAGTGTTGCAGGGATTGGGGCCTCACCAGTGTATCACCCGAGTCATACGGGAACCAAGGCTTCCTCATACAGCGTTTCAGGGTGTGGACAACTAGGTCATTTAGAAGTAAATGGCTTGCTTTTACTCCATGTACAGTAAAGGTAAGCATGGGTGATCAGTCTGGCCAATGGTCTAGCTGAAATGGTCATTTATGTACATATCCAAATTAATTTTAAGGCAGAGATAGATAGGTTCTTGATTAGCCAGGGCACCAAAGGGTATGGGGAGAAGAGATGACTGAAGAATTGGATTAGCCCATGATTGAATGGCAGAGCAGACTCGATGGGCCGAATGACCTACTTCTGCTCCTATATTTTATGGTCTTATGATATGATTATGCTGACATAAAATAACATTTTTAAATATACGAGATAATATTGAGCCAGCACAGATGCTATTGCTGAAGGGTGCTTCTCTATATCATAATGAAATCTGAACGCCAGCGTAATCTGGGTCAGAGGTGAAATTAAAGTATCTACAAAACAGCAGAGAACACTCTATTCTTGGATCTCACCATTTTAACTAGTGTTGTCTATAATCACCATAATATATACTTGTTTGTGCAATTTCATCTAAAACAATATTGCACCTACCCCCTATTTGAAGGAAATATGTAATGTATCACTTAATTTATTTATATTATGAAGACACGCAGTCCTCTTTTATTGTCATTTAGTAATGCATGCATTAAGAAATGATACAATATTTCCTCCAGTGTGATATCACAAAACACAGGACAGACCAAGACTGAAAAAACTAACAAAACCACATAATTATAACATATAGTTACAACAGTGCAACAATACCATAACTTGATGAAGAAGTCCATGAGCACAGTAAAAAGTTCGGTCTCTCAAATGTCTCACATCTCATAATTTGTCTTATAATTTATTATTGCAGTATAAGTTTTGAAGCTTTCAATGTTGATAAGATCCAATAATGAGAATGGCAAATTTGTTTTATCTTGATACGTAACAGGTTGTCTGGATTACTGCTACAATGCCTTACATTGTCCTCACGATCTTGCTGCTTCGTGGAATCACTCTCCCTGGAGCGATAGATGGAATTAAAGCATATCTAAGTGTTGACTTCTTACGGCTTCGGAAGGCCTCGGTAAGTCTTTGAGATCAGCGTGACACAACACCAGTTACAGGCACTTATTCCTCTCCTTGCTAAATGGTGGATGGACATCAATGATTTTTGTATATATTTTCCATTGTAGTTCTATAGCTTCAGACTGTCTTATAAAACAAAAGGCAGGTTTTGAAATGCTCTCCTTAAAAAGGCTAGTTTGGAGAAAGTAAAATAAAAGTTTAAAAAAGTTAGAAATTAAAATCTCTACGGAAAGGTGAAATATTATGAAGTCGTCCAATACAAAAAGGAATCATTTCAAATGTACAGGCCAGCATCTGAGGACTGCAGTGAAAGTTATCATGTAGTTTCTTGGCAAAAACACAAGAGTTACTAGAAATCTGAAAATACCATACATTCATGAAGTCAGATAGCATCTGTGAAGAGAGAAACATTTTTTTAAAATTAAGAACCTTTAAAGTTTGGCTATTTCTAATTAAAGATATTTGAACACATTTTTTTTCTTTCTGTAAATGCTGCTTCACATGAGGATTTCCAACATATTAGCTTTATTTCAGCTGTACAACAACTGCATCATTTAATATACTCTGTTACTGTATTTGTTTTGATTTCCATCTTCTTTTCATTCTTCTTCTTCTTCCGTTTTCATCTTCTTGAAACAGATCAGTTGTGATTAATAAGCCTTCATCAACATTTTAGCTATCACAACAGCAATTGTGTCACTCAGTCTCTCCACCATGATACACATTCCCCTTGTCCTTCCCACTCCTTCCCCTTTCCTCGAATTTAAAACATAGTTCAATCTCTTACTTTACCTAGTTCTATCTGCCATCTAGTCCTAGATCATTGGCCTAAAATGTAAATTCTGTTTCTCTCTTTCTACAGAGGCTGATTGACCAAAAAATATTTTGTTAGTAGGCTCAGAAAGAAAATGCTTTGTTCTTTGCCGTAAATATTTTGAGTTATATAGTCTCTCTAGTTTAATCATGGAACCCCAAGGGAGGCTCTGAATCATCTATTGAAAACAATAATGATTCAAGGTAATATAAGAGACTACTTGCATGATTTGTTAACTATCAGGCTGCAGCAATTCCGGTGCAACTTTCCGAGCAACCCCATCCGGCACGTATTGGCTGGACAATTAGGTTTGAAATTGAAGCAAATAATGTGTATCCAGGATATCAGCTCCAATCTTGCAGCCGCCCTTTAAATGATGGTATGCAAGGCTCCAACGCGATTGCCTGGTGCATTTGCTTGGGTAAATGCAAAGCTGAGGAAGGACGAGAATCCCTTGTCCCTCACAGTGCTGCATACCAGTGGTCATGTTGCACAGGGATGGTCTTGGTGCTTATCGAAGTTAATGTAGAATATTCATTATCAGAATCTTTAATCAGATGTGTTCAGTGTCTTTCTCAGAGAGATAGTCCTTTTCAATGTCCCTGAAACATAAAATAGAACATGGAGGATATGGAGGTTGTAGAGGCAGATCGTTTGAGTTATTGTGATGCTGGGAAACTAGAGCAGTCAAGTTGTACAATGCACTTGTCCACAATTGGTAATCATTGTTTTGGTTCCATTTTACAGCTGTCAGTTTGTTTGAGTCATAGAAAATTACAGCATAAAACAGGCTCTTCGGCCCATTTAGTCTGTGCTGAACCATTTAAACTGCCTAATCCCATCGACCTACACCTGGACCATAGCCCTCCATACCCCCTACCATCTCTTAAACTTTGAATTTGAGCTTGTATGCACCACTTGCACTGGCAACTCATTCCACACTCTCACAATCCTCTGAGTAAAGAAGTTTCCCCTCATGTTCCTCTTAAACTTTTCACCTTTCACCCTTAATTCATAACCTCTAATTGTAGTCCCACCCAACCACAGTGGAAAAAGCCTACTTGCATTTAACCTATATATACCCTCATAGTTTTGTATAACTCTATCAAATCACCCCTCAGTCTTCTACGTTCCAAGGAATAAAGTCCTAACCCATTCAAACTTTCTTTATAACTTTGGTGCTTCAGACCCAGCAACATCCTTGCAAAATTTCTCTTTACTCTTTCAATTTAATTTACATCTTTCCTGTAGGTAGGTGACCAAAACTGCATACAACACTCCAAATTAGGCCTCACCAACATCTTATACAATTTCAACATAACATCCCATTGATGGTTACAGTTAGCTGATTTTACCCCATGGTATTGCAACCTACTACTTGTACTTCAAACAAGAGTGTTGGCAATCATAACAGGATTGTAATTTGTTGTTGGGTATTGTGAGAAACTTCCTCTTATACAATCTCCGTTACAAAGAGAAACTAGCAATTCAGCATCGCTCTAGTTGGTGAACAATGTTGCCTTTGATTGCTCCATCAAACCTTTACGCAGCAGGATCCAGTCAAAAATGCAAAGCAATGGGTTGCGAGGTTGAAACCTTACTGATGCAAACAACAGGAATTCTGCAGATGCTGGAAATTCAAACAACACACATCAAAGTTGCTGGAATTCCTGCTGCATTCTCCAGCAACTTTGATGTGTGTTCCTTACTGATGCAAGGCTGTATCTTGGGGAATCAACGATGTAGTCTTGCCCCACATTGCTTTTGAACCTTACAATTTCTGTAGATCCCCATCCACATGAACATTGCTGACAACATCCAAGCAGCGTTCCTTCCAAAAATTTGCAATCTTTTGTGATAAGTCGCTGTTTTTTGAGGAAGGGAACTTCTTACTTATTGATAGCATCAAGCTATCAATAACATGCCAGAATTTAGTTTTCCCAGCTCTGTTTTTTTTTGTAACATGTTTTATTGTGGAAGTCATTTGAAACTCCTATAGATGCAGCAGCACAGAAACATAGTCACTAGTCATTTCAGAGGGCTCTTGAGAATCATCACATAGCTATAGGTCTTTAGTCACTCATGAGGCCAGGTTGGATATAAGCAGCCAATTTCAATGCCCTTCCCTCAACCACCTAAAGTACAGAAGTGAACCAAATGCATTTCAGGACAACCCAGCAGTTTTAAAGTCACCGTGGAAATTTATCTTTAATTCCATGTTATTAACTGCAATTAAATTTTACAACTGCTTAGTATTAACTGTATTGTTGGTGTAAGCCTCTATGTTACTAGACTGGATTAGGTTTATGATCACAATTGGAGTACTGTGTCCAGTTCTGGTCACCTCACTATAGGAAGGATGTGGAAGCATTGGAAAGGGTACAGAGGAGATTTACCAGGATGCTGCCTGGTTTAGAGAGTATGCATTATGATCAGAGATTAAGGTAGCCAGGGCTTTATTCTTTGGAGAGAAGGAGGATGAGAGGAGACATGATAGGGGTGTACAAGATAATAAGAGGAATAGATAGAGTGGATAGCCAGCGCCTCTTCCCCAGGGCACCACTGCTCAATACAAGAGGATATGGCTTTAAGGTAAGGGGTGGGAAGTTCAAGGGGGATATTAGAGGAAGGTTTTTTTACTCAGAGAGTGGTTGGTGCGTGGAATGCACTGCCTGAGTCAATGGTGGAGGCAGATACACTAGTGAAGTTTAAGAGACTACTAGACAGGTATATGGAGGAATTTAAAGTGGGGGGTTATATGGGAGGCAGGGTCTGAGGGTTGGCACAACATTGTGGGCCGAAGGGCCTGTAATGTGCTGTACTATTCTATGTTCTATCACTGACATATTGTGTGAAATTTGTTGTTTTGCAGCAGCAGTAGCATGCTATCCAAAAAAGAATACTATAAATTACAATAAGAAACATCTTTATAAAAATAGGTAGAACAATAAATGAGGTGGTGTTTGTAGGTTCAAGGACCGTTCAAAAAAATCTGATGGTAGAGGAGAAGAAGATGTTTCTAAAACATTGAGTGTGTGCCTTCAGGCCTAATGGTAGTAATGAGAAAAGAATATGTCCTGGGTGGTGGTGGAGAGTCTTTAATGATGGATGCCCCCTTTTTGAGGCATCACCTTTTGAAGATCTTCTTGATGCTAGTGCCCATGTTGGCACAGGCTGCATTTACAACCCTCTGCAGCGTTTTCCAATCATGTGCAGTGGTGCTTCCATACCAGACGATGATGCAACCAGTTACAATGCTCTCCATGGCACATCTATAGAAATTTGCTAGAATCTTTGGTGACATACTAAAATTGCTCAAGCTCCTGATGAAATATAGCTGCTGGTATGCTTCCTTCGTAATCACATCATTTAATATGCTGGGCTCAATGGACCTTCAGAGAAGTTCACACCAACTTCTTACCCACTAATTTACCCAGTGTATCACCACGATATCCATAACTTGACACACCATCTACCAACCTAAACATCTCTTGGCCACAACGTGCATCATGGTTACAGTATCATCTACAAAAATATATCACATTTACCTACTCTGACAACATTTCCCAAATGCACACTCATTATCACTTTAAAAAGTACAACTCCAGCAAACATGTCAATAGTATCATTGGACACTTGCCCTCCAAGTTGCGCACAATCATCTATTCATTATCACTAAGTCTAAATCCTGAAACTACCAACCCCAACTCACTACCACCTTCTCAAGGATTATTAGGTATATGTAACAAACGCTAACCTTTGAGAAGGACTACTCAACACTTTTTTGCGATCATCTTTATGCGCCATGTCATATGATGTGGGCGATCATGGACTTCCTTCTCTATTCATAACCACGATTGTTCTCAGAAAAATAGCAACATAGAAAACCTACAGGACAATCCAAACCCCTCGGCCCACAACGCTGTGCCGAATATTAACATACTTCAGAAAGTACCTAGGGTTACCCATAGCCCTCTATTTCTCTAAGCTCCGTGTACCTATCCAGGAGTCTCCTAAAAGACCCTATTGTACCTGCCTCCACCACCGTCGCCAACAGCCCATTCCACGCACCTACCATTCTCTGCATAAAAAAAACTTACCCCTGACATCTCCTCTGTATCTACTTCCAAGCAGCTTAAAACTGTGCCCTCTTGTGTTAGCTATTTCAACCCTGGGAAAAAGCCTCTTTCTATCCACACAATCAATGCCTCTCATCATCTTATACACCTCTATCAGGTCATTTCTCATCCTCTGTTGCTCCAAGGAGAAAAGGCCAAGTTCATTCAACCAAATTTTTCTTGGCAAATTTTTCTACAGAAGTGGTTTGCCATTACTTTTTGGGGCAGTGTCTTTAGAAGATGGGCCATTATCAATACTCTTCAGAGATTGTCTGCCTGGCATCAGTGGTCACATAACCAGCAGTTGTGATATCCACCAGTTGCTCATACGACCATCCACCACCTGCTCCCGTGACCTCGCGTGGCCCTGATCGGGGGGGCTAGGCAGGTGCTAGACCTTGCAGGCCAGCAGAGGGAAGGAGCACCTTACATCTCCTTCGGTAGAGATGTATCTCCACAATGCTACCCATTTTTTACAATAAATATGTTAATTACTATTATTTATGTGGCAGAGTAATGAAATGCTAAAGTGTTTCTTGCAATTGTTATAAAATGGGCAAATCTAATCAATCGTAACTCAAAAGTGTCCCGTCAGTTTGCTCCACACTTAGAAGATAATTCTGAACAGAAAATTGATGGCATGGTGCAATAAAGGAGATGGATGTGGACAAGAAAAATACAGTGACAGAGCACGACTGTGGTTGCTTTCCAGGGATGGACCAGTATTAAGTTCCCTTTCAAACATCTTGTCAGCTCCAGAATAGCTAGACAAAATTGGTTATCAGAGTTCAGCTATAGGGGGCAATAGGAAGGCATTGAATTCATTGGCATGTTGAAATGACAGACTGATAATCAAACTAAAGCTGTTTAAACATAGATAACACAACAGTGTGTGGCACAAAAGGGAGAAGATTCTGAACATGTATTGTGTGGACTTACTGTTAGAGCAGAGAAATAGGACTTCAGCTCTTGGAAGCTGTTACTCTTTTCCCCCATGTAACATATTTGATATGTTTTAATTTTAATGTATTCTCTTTCACGGTTTGTGTCTTTAAGTTTTCTGTTATCACTTCTACCATCTTCCTTTCCAAAGAACATCTGGACCCTGCGACAAGGATGGTTTGTGCAAAAAAAAAGAGGCTCATTCAAGTCACTGTTTGTCTGAGGGACTAATTTCTGGCGCCCATTCTTCAGTGTGGTAGGAGTAACACTTGCAAGTGGAATCACAAGATGTTATCTTGTGGGGGAGTTGGGGGGAGGGAGTGAAAACAAGAGTAGCCCTATCCAATAAACAAAGAGCAGGTGGGCAAAAAACAATCCCAATGAGCAGCAACATTGAATGGAAAAGGAACTCCAGCCTGCTATCTTTTCACTACTGCTCCTTGGCTGTGGTACCTGGCCTTTCTCCAAGCCTCTGGAGGAGTGAACTGAGTCTTTGGAAATCTGGTGTTTCAGATGACTCCCATAGAACAGTACAGGTCCTTCAGCCCACAATGTTGTGCCAACCTTTACCAACTCCAAATCAATGCTATCCTTCCCTCCCATCTTTCTTTCATCCATGTATATATGTAAGAGCATCTTAAATGTCCCTAATGTATCTACATATTCCACACACCTACCATTTTCTGTGTTTTACGAAAAACCTTAAAGTTATGCCCCTTGTATTAGTCATTTCCACCAAGGGAAAAAGTCTGCTGTCCATTTAAACTCTTTGCCTCTTATCGTCTCTATCAAGTCACTTCTCATCCTCCTTTGCTCCAAAGAGAAAAGCCCAAACCTGCGCAGTCTACCCTCATAAGACATGCTCGCTAATCCGAAGACCATGGTAAGACTTCTCTGCACCCTATCTAGAGCTTCCACATCCTTCCTATGATGAGGCATTCTCAACTGAACACAACACTCAAAGTGTGGTTTAACCAGGATTTTAGAGAACTGCAATATTACCTCGTGACTTTTGAACTTTTCCATGTTACGTTACATACAGAACAAGCATGACAGTATTAAATAATATTAGTAATCAGTGAGTATGACTGAAACTGATAATTGAAAGGCTTGGACCTGTACCATGAGGTGATGACATGCCTATTGACATCATCAAAAGAGAGCACAGATAAACAGTAAAGGGAGTGGACTCTGAACTGCTCCATTCAACAAAATCATAGCTGATCCTCTACCTCAATACCTGATTCCCACTCTCTCCCCATATCCCTTGGTGTTTCTTTTCCAGTGACCTCCTTTTTTGAAACCTCCAGTGAAGTGGCTGCCACTACCCTCTGCATGAAGAATTTTCTCATCCCTCTTCTAAGTATCTGGGGACTCATCTTCTCGAATCAGCCAGGAGAGGCATTTGTGCTACCTGTAAAGCCCTGTCAGGAATCTACGTTTTTGAATTAGAATTTGTCTTCCCTATTCCCTCGTGTATACTGGTGTAGTCAACCCAATCTCTCCTTATATGGCAATCTTGCCATCCCAGAATTCAGTCTGGTAAACCTTTTGCTGCTCTGTCTCTATGGCAACTATATCCTTTCTTAGGCAAGAAGATGAAAACTGCTCATAATCCTGCAGGGATGGTCTTGCCATGACCTCTAGTTTCAGTTCGACAGTCTTACTCCTTGCAATGCAGGACGACATTCCATGAAGTCTTACTGTTTGCTACCTGCATGTTGGCTTTTGGGGACTTGAGTACAAGGGCACACAAACTCTGCTGTGAGTCACATTTCCTAATATTGTTGTTTAAATAATATGCTGCCTCTGCATTTGTCCTACCAAGGTGGATAACTTCACACTTGTCCACTTTACACAACATCTGCCATGTGTACACCCATTCGCACTGAAGGTCCAAATTGCACTGAGGCCTGTTAGAGTCCTCCTCACAGTTCCACCGAGGTTTGTGTTGGTGGCAAATGCAATATTTCATTTGGTATCCTCACCTAAATATATTGGCACCCGAGGTACCGATCCCTGTGCTACCCCACTAGGTATCACCTAAAGCCATAAAATAGTCCCCTTTTACTCCTATTCTCCATTTCCTGTCTGCCAACACACTAGGGTATGGCCTCCAATATCATGTTTTAATTTTACACACTAACCTCTTATGTGTGACTTCATGAAATGTCTTCTGAAAGTCCAAATACATCACATCCATTGGTCTCCTTTATCTGTTCTACCAGTTACAAGGTGAAGAAAAACTCCAGTATGTTTATCAAACGTGATTTCCCTTTTGTAAATTCATACTGGCTTCGTCTAAAACCATTGATATTTTACAACAGACTCTCATTTTCCCTATTATTGATGTTAGACTCTAATAAAATCCACAAACAATCCAAGTAAATTGCTTATTTTTATCCTTTCATTGAAGAATTCTGTTTTGTTAGAAATCTGTGCTGGACTGGCTCTGAGACATTTGTTTCTCTAATAACCTTTTTTAAAATTTATCATAATGAATTTGATCAGCTGTCATCATTTTGGAGGATATGCTGTAGTTGCACACTGGACAGTCTTTACATAATGCTGCTGTAATTTTAGTTGCTAATTAAAAGAACTGTGTTCCTATTGTGGAGTTTCCCAAAGACTGAAGTAAGATTGACTGTCGAAGATTTAGGGAAGGTGCAGATGAGATTTTACCAGATTGCTGCCTGGATTAGAGAACATGTCTTACAAGGAAAGGTTGAGCGAGCCAGGACTTTTCTCTTTGGAGAGAAGGAGGATGACAGATGACTTGATAAGGATGTATAAAATAATAAGAGGCACAGTAGTGAAGTGGTTAGCACAACGCTTTACAGTACCAGTGACCCGGGTTCAATTCCTGCCGCTGTCTATAAGGAGTTTGTATGTTCTCCCCATGACCGTGTGGGTTTCCTCCAGGTGCTCTGGTTTCCTCCAAGGGTGCAAAGACATACCAGTTGGCAGGTTAATTGGCCATTGTAAATTGTCCCACGATTAGGCTAGGGTTAAGTCAGGGGTCTCTCGGAGATGTGGCTCAAAGGGCCGGAAGGGCTGATGAATAAATAGAATAGTCAGCCAGCACATTTTTTCTCAGGGCAGCAATGGCTAATCTGAGAGAACATACTGTTAAGGTATTTCAAGGAAAAGGATGGGTGAGGAGGGGAATGTCAGGTAGTGTTTTTTCACCCATAGTGATAAGTGCATGGGACAATTAAGAGACTTAGATAGGAGCATGGTGGATGAAAGAAAAATGGAGGGTTATGTGGGAGGGAAGCATTGGACTGATTTTGGAGTGGATTAAAAGCTTGGCACAAGATCTTGGGCCTGTAGTGTGCTGTACTGTTCTGTGTTCAGTGTAAGATCAAATAGCTAAAGAATTCAGTTGCACATGGAACTGTTCTGCTCTGCTCTACATGAACAAAAGTTACTTGCAGACGTGTCTGGATCAAATTTCGCCATGACAGAAATTTGGCCATTTCCAGGAATGGCTCCCTGTTTTATGTATGGTATAATTTCCACACTAAAGTCATACAGAATATCATTCCCTATACAGCACTGCTTTTGAGTGCTGACTGAGAAAGTATGTCACATCACTTCAAGGTAACCTGTTGGCCACTCACTGAACAACTAGGTTTACATATCACACCATATGAGGCCCCACCCTTGACTGTGCTTGCAATCTATGTTCTTATAGAGATTAGCTGAAATATAATCATAAGTTAAGGCTGCCTATTTAGCTTCGCTCTAGAACAGTGATTCCCAACATTTTGGTCCATAGACCGTTCAGTTAATGGTAAGGCTACACGGAATATAAAAGTTTGGGGACCCCTGTTCTAGAACCTTCTAGTTCAATCAGTGTCTTCCACAGATCTGACTATCTTAAGTAAACTTAATAGCATTTGTCTTTGATAATTATTTTTAACATATCTATGCTCACCCCTTCAAATGGCACAATTCTGGTAGAGAGCTGATGAGCAACCTTAAATTAACCTCTTGGAATCAGATTGCCATTTCAGTTAACAATTGTTAGAGCCACTGCCATACACCAACTAGTTTAAGAGGTGATGGAGTGTAGGAAGGCTTGGGGATATAAAAATGAAATAATTATTCAGGATTTAATCTGATGGAGGATCAGTGAATGTACTTTTGTGTGGGCCAGCACACTCTCCTCTCCCATTGCAAGTTGCTCTCTCCACTGCTTCCATGTTCTTAGATAGTGCAGCTACAACATTGGTGGTTTAGTCTGTTGACTGACCCTTCCAAAATAGCACTGGCTACATAGCTTAAAATGAGGAGGAATCTCTTTAGCAGAGGGTGGTGAAGCTGTGGAATTCATTGCCACAGATGGCTATGGAGTATACTTAAAGCGGAGATTGATAGATTTTTAATTAAAAAGAACCTCAAAGTTGACGGGGTGAAAGCAGGAGAATGGGGTTGAGGGGGATAATAAATCAGCCATGATGGGATAGCAGAGCATACTTAATGGGCTGAATGGCCTAATTCTGCTCCTATGTCTTATTCTCTTAAGAATTGGATCTTTCACCATCTCATCAAGGCTGGAATCAACAAGTGAAAATCATCAGAAGGACTAACACCATCATACATAAGCTAATATTTAAAGCTGATTAGAAAGAGGATCGTATGCCTAAGTAATTTGTGTACAAACTTAGGTTATTTAATTTGATGAAAATAATTAAGTTGACAGAAAAATAATGTGTGGTTTGTGACTGCAATAGCCATAGTTTTAAATTGTTGTTTCAAAAACACAATTTAGAGATTCTCTAAAATTTATATTTATAATAATCCTGAGAAAAGTGGCATTTGCTTTGATTACTTGACTTACTTGATGAAGTTGCCATGGAAATAGTCCTTGGCTTTTCAATAGCAGCTATACCATCCCTATGTTTTAAATGCCAGTAACCGATCAATATTGAATAAACCAATACATTTTTTTCGGGACATCTATTGACTGCCTGTGCGGAATGTTTTAATCTACAGTTGTGTTTAAACTAATATGTTAAATTTGAGCAAATAGACATTTATAAATGATACCAATTTATGCATCCTTTCTCTATTTGCCAGTAACCAAATAAGGAGAGATAACCTACAAAAAAAAATCTACAGATGCAAAACACAAGTTACAAAATTGCCCTTATTTTAATATTGTCTTTCATCTCTGTGCTGAATAGGTTCCTGCAATTATCTCTAATAACAGCTCTTTTTCTCTCCTTTGTGTATCTGCTGTTGCAGGTTTGGATAGATGCAGCGACACAGATATGTTTCTCTCTTGGAGTGGGTTTTGGTGTACTAATAGCATTTGCAAGCTATAACAAATTTAATAACAATTGCTACAGGTAGGCTACGTTGCTGGCGACGGTTTCTTTGTGTAATACCTCTAATGCCTTTTTGAGTATTCAAAATGTCTGCTATGGATTGGCCAGCTATTTGTTAACACCATCTGGGTCATTCCTTTCCTGTTATCTTATCAAGAGCCAAAAGTGAATCCTCCTCTGGTAATTTGGACACTTAAGGACAAGCACCATATGGCCTACTTTTTAAAAAATTCTTTCATGGAAACGGGAGAGTCTGATGATTTCCCAATCAGTGCTTGTCTGTAAAAAGCAGGGATCACTGGGAAGATTAACATTTAAGGCCCATCTCTAATGCTCTGGCAACCCCCTCCTGGACCAATACAATCTGTGGTGAAGGTACTTCCTCTGTGCTTTTTATCCTATTTACTGAAATATTGTGTGGAACAGGCCCTGCCGTGCCTTCGAGCTGCGCCACCCAGCAATCGCCCAATTTAACCCTTGCCTAATCAGGAGAAAATTTACAATGACCAATTAACTTACCAACCAGTATGTCTTTGGACTTGGAGGGGGGTGCAAATTGAGCACTCAGAGGAAACCCACTCAGTCACAGGGAGAATGTACAAACTCCTTACAGACAGTGGCAGGAATTGAAGCTTCACTGCTGGTACTGTAAAGCATTGTGCTAACCACTACTCTACTCTACCGTGTTCCTAGATACGGAACTCCAAAGCAGGCAACATCAAAGACTGCACAATATTCCTCCAAATAGGAGCAAAAGACAAACCTTTGGAGGAATTCAGAATAGAATCCCGTGTACCTGCAGCCCTGTCATTCTTATCTTTAAAAAGTCATAGCTTTGGTGGGAATATTGGTGTCATGAATGCAGCTGTAGTGTATTGGTGCACTGCTCTTAGCTGCAGCTAGAATAAATTTCTTTAGCCAGAGGCCGGTGAATCAGTGGAATTCATTGTCACAGGTGGCTGTAGTAGCCAAGTCATTGGGTATATTTAAAGCAGAGGTTGATACATACTAATCATGGAGAGAAGCCAGGAAAATGGCATTGAGAGGGAAAATAAATCAGCCATGATTGAATGGTGGAATCAAAATCAGGAATTGGCATTTGTTGTGGAATTTGTTGTTATACGGCAGCAGTACATTGCAACATATAATAATAGAGGAAAAATCTGTGAATTACGTTAGGTATATACTGTGTGTATATATAAAATAGTTAAATAAATAGTGCAAAAAATAGTTATTAAAAAGTAGTTGAGGTAGTGCTCATGGGTTCAATGTCCATTCACAAATCGGATGGCAGAGGAGAAGAAGCTGTTCCTGAATCATTGAGTATGTGCCTTCAGACTTCTGTACCTCCTTCCTGAAGGTAGCAGTGAGAGACTTGATGGGCCAAGTGGCTGAATTCTGCTCCTATGTCTTATGTTCTTGGAGGGCAGTGAGGCGTGGGAATGAATATTTAGAGTGAGGGGCAGTGCATCAATCAACAGATGCTTTAAGTCCAAGAATCTACTGATGATCTTGAGAACTGTGGCTGCATCCAGATGGTAAAAAAATCTTCAGGGAGTTGGAAGGTAGGGAAATCGCTTTCTATTGACCATCCAACATCTGACCTGCTTGTCTAGCCATAATACTTTTGTGTGCTTTCAATGGTGATCATCTAGATGTTGAGAACTTGAAAATGACAATACTGTTGAATGTTGAGGAGAGGCCCGGAGACTCTCCTATTGGAGATGATCACTCATTACCTTGGGCTTGAGAGAAGGTGTTACATCCCACTCATTCTATATAGCCAGAATCACGTGCCAATATTGCCGTCCATATGAAAGACTTCATCACTATCTGAGGAACTACAAATTAATCATTGTACAATCATGAGTGAGGCCATTGATGGAACTGGTTAGCCTGGGAAACTGCACAAAAAGTCTGCACTAATGCGAGTTTCAGATCAAAAATAGGAAGAGGTTAGAGGCAGCTCATATACTCAGAAAACAAAAGTATAGAATTTCTGAGGAATTTTCCTGATTTCCTCTCCTTCCACTCAAAAAAAAACACTCCCACTCCACTTGCATTCTATAATTCTGTAACTGCATCCACCAGACAAATGGACGTGAATACAAAAGGATTACTTCATACCAGTGGTGACAAAGGATCTGTGCTGAGAGATTCCCCCACCGTCTCATTCTGGTTTCTTCCCCCTTCCTTTCCAGTCTTGATGAAGGGTCTGGGCCCTAAGCGTCGACTGTTTATTCCCCTCTGTAAGATTCTGCCTGACCTGCTGAGTTCCTCCACCATTTTGTGCCTGTTTCTCTGGAGGTAAAATCAGCTTGGATAGCGATGAGGGTAGACAATACAGGTGAGAAAAGTCTCTTAGGACCAAATAATAACCAAGAGGATGTTATAGTCAGCAGGAGATTTCAATTTTCATGCTACTGGGCTGATCAAGTATCCAGTGGTGGTGCTGGCCACTACCATTGCCACCAGGTCTTATAAAATTGTTCAAGATCCCATGTTGCTCTGCCATTGTTGTTACCAGTGTACACCGAATTGCTTTTGATTACTTCCTCCACTTCTGAGCAATATAATTGTTTAATCCCATCTAGTACAATTACTTGATTCGGATAGATATTTTAATTGGAATTGAGAGAAAGAGAGACAAAGTTAAGTTTATTGTCGTATGCACAGGTTCAAGTATACAGGTGCAATGAAAATCTTACCTGCAGTGGCATCACAGGCACCTTGCATCATATAAACAGCATTCACAAGAAAAACTTAAACACAATTAGAACAAGAAACAAAGTCAGTTTTAGTGCAATATGATCGAAGTGGTCATGGAGTTGTTGAACCCTAGTGATTAGGGTTGCGCTGGTTGGTTCGAGAAATGACCACTCCACAAGAGGGTCACTCCGCTAGTCTAGGCACTGCTACTGAGTCGCTACTGCAATGTGTTTCATTTACTCTTTGTGCGTTCGTTGTCTTGTAGACTTGCTGAGGCATGCAAGATTGTGATGAAAACTTGCAGCTCTTCTATCCTTAAAAGCCTCGGATCAATTCTTTTAACTGGCAAGCCCAATATAATTGCTTCATATCTTTAAACATTTAGAACCACAACCAGGAAGTGTTTCCTTCCCATTAGAAGCAAAATCATTCTCCATCATATATGGCTCTCCATTTCTCTGCATTGCTCATATCAGAACTCTCAATCTTGTTTTCAGGGATGCCATCATTACCAGTTCTGTCAACTCAGTGACAAGTTTCTTCTCTGGATTTGTTGTCTTCTCTTTCCTGGGCTACATGTCAAAGCAACGTGGAGTTCCCCTGGAGGACGTGGCCACTGGAGGTGAGCACATGGAGCTGATTGTTTGCCTGAATATGCTATCCTATCCAACAGATAACTATGTGTGTGGAGAAGAAATTACCAGTTTAGTTGGCAATGTTTTTACCAGAATCCTATCATCTATTAATGAAATGATACCACAACTTGTGTGTGGATAGGGTCAGGAACAAGCTTGTTTCAAAGAACTTTAAAAACCAGACAAGTTACACACTCATTTCAATATGTATTTTTATCATTCATATCATCATCAGGTGCCATGCCCAGTTTAAGCTTTGACTGCCATGGCCCCCACACTCCTGTTTCGGGTCAAGTGGATCAGTTCATTGGTATTCATTTCCAGTTCTCTGGCTGCTGTCTCCATCATCATTTGTCTTTGTCTTCCTCTTGCTTTCTTCCCTTCAATCTTTCCCATAATTACCATGCATTCTAACTCCTCTTTCCTAATCACATGTCCAATGAAGTTACGTTGCCTTTTCATGATCTCATACATTATTTCTCTTTTTGTGTTTGCTCTGTTCATGACATCCTTGTTAGATATTCGTTTTGTCCATGATATTCTTTGCATCCTCCTCAAAAACCACATCTCTGCTGCTTCAATTTGTTTCTTCATGTTACTAGATATTGTCCAACATTCTGAGCCATATAACATAACTGGATAAACATAACATTTCAGTACTCTGTGGCAGGTTGTCATGCCTAGTTTAGTATTGGTCAGTATACTCTTCATTCTAGTAAAGGTGTCTTTTACCATCCCTATTCTTCTTTTGACGTCCATGTCGCACCTGCCATCTGATGTCACCCAGTTTCTTAAGTAGCAAAAGTTCTGTACTTGTTTTATGTCTTCCCTGTTTATTCTCAGCCTGCAGACAGGATTCTCCTTCTTTTTGGATATCACCATACATCATCATTCATATACTTCAACTTATTTTAGACTTTGAACAATTTACCCTCTATGATGGGGAAAGTGATCTTGGGTTTTAATAGACTTAGCATTATCTTGACTAACACATACACAATGCTGGAGGACACATCAATTGCTCAGCCCCCTCCATGGATGCTGAGATCCTCCAGCATTTTGTGTGTGTTTCTCTGGATTTCCAGCATCTGCAGAATCTCTTGTGTTTAGCATTGATTTGAAATTGAAGGATTACATTCCTTTTTTCAGAAGCCGGACTGGTATTCATCATTTACCCAGAAGCAATTGCCACTCTTCCTGGTTCGTCAGTTTGGTCGGTCATCTTCTTCATCATGCTTCTAACACTTGGACTGGACAGTGCAGTAAGGCAATGTTTTTACCAAATTAAGGTCAATGAAATGAATGGGACCCTTAACCAATTCAGTGAAAGCACGTTTATCAAAGAGGCATAGATCAAGTGGACAGCCAGAGACATTTTCTCAGAGAGGAACTGCCCAATGCGGTGGTGGGGGGGGGGGGATCATTTTAAGGTGATTGGAGGAAAGTAAGGGGGTTATTAGCTGCTAAGTGTCCCATTTTTGCAAGAAAGAGCAGAACTATGTCAGATGTAAGTTCTTTACCCAGAGAGTGACGGGTGCATGGAACGCCCTGCCAGTAGTAGTGGTGGAGGAAGATGCATGATTAGGGACATTAAGAAACTCTTAGATAGGCAAGTTGATGGAAAAAAAGGGCTATGAGGGAGGGAAGGATTAGATTGATCTTAGAGTAGGTTAAAAGGTCGTCACAGAAGGGCGTCTACTGTGCTATAATGTTCTATGTTCTAAAGTTTCCAGTTTTCTGCAAGCTGTGGAACAAATCCAAAGAAGGCATGAAAAACAGGACCTAAATTCGTCTAATTTCCCTACTGTGAAATCATCATTTGTCCTTTTTTCTGAGAAATAGAAAGCCTAGAATGTCCTCGAAGCTGCTCTCAACCTGCCCACCAAATATCAGGGGGAGGTGGGGACCGGAAGTATGATGTGGGACATTAGGAGGATGCCAGCTCTGCCTCAGTGCAGATGCAGGTACATCCTTCTCCACCCGCCTGCTGCTCTCGGCAGCTGAGTGCCACCATCTCCCGCAAGAAAGAGCAAAAATATACCAGTGCTTTTTTTTTATTATTCGGCTACCATGGTGGAGTAGCAGCCAGTGTGTGTGTAGACTGAGGTTTGCATTCCTGCCACGTGTGTGAAGGAGGTGCACAGATTGCCGAGCTCTGAGAGAATTAGTAAAGCTACACAGTGGGGACGTGGTGAACTGGGCAGTGCACGATGCAAGGATGCAGTTTATTTTATTTTATACAGCAGTACGGTGTGGAGTAGACCCTTCTAGCCCTTTGAGCCGTGCCTTACAACCCCCAACAAACCCGATTAGCCCTAACCTAATCACAGGGCAATTTACGACTACCTGTCAACCTACCTGGTATGTCTTTGGACTGTGGGAGGAAACTGGAGCACCTGGAGAAAACCCTCACATCCCTCGGGGAGGACCCGCAGACTCCTCACAGAACAGCACCAGAATTGAACTCTGAACCCTGGAACGCCCCGGGCTGTAATAGCATTTCACTAATGACTACACTGCTGTGGCATGCTGGATTTTGTGGAAGTTTATCCGTGGAATTCTCTGCCCCAGCAAAGCAATAGAGGCTATCTCACTAAGTCATCAATGCAGTCAGACCTCGATCACTTTAGGTCTGAAGTTTCAGCATCTGATAGAAGATCTGCAGTAATTATGCAAATACTGTATAATAAATTAAAACAGCATTATTATATATCTATTCATTAATTTGAAAAAATACACATTCTAAGAACCTACAGTCCTAATGATGTTTTTCCTGTTCCTACAGATGGGCGGCATGGAATCAGTGATCACAGGGGTGATTGATGAATTCAAATTCCTGCGTAACCACAGGGAGATCTTCACGCTTTTTATCATTACAATTACATTCCTGGTGTCTCTCTTCTGTATAACTGATGTAGGTCACATCATTCTCAAAAACAAGTTTAACAGAGCTCCTGGTAGCCATACTCATTATTGTTTAATAAAATTAATGCACGGTATTAGAAGAATGGGACAGCTTAGGTGAATGATATCACTGTGGTTTTAAACTCTACATGATTTGATAGTGATCCTTTGTCGGTATTTCTTTTAAGTGATTTTTATCCATTTTATGTATAACCTGTTGTTACTTGTCCTGGAATGTCTTTCATTTCTAGGGTGGTATCTACGTGTTCACCTTACTAGACAAGTTCGCAGCAGAGACATCCATTTTGTTTGGAGTGCTAATAGAAACTATTGGAGTGGCCTGGTTTTATGGTAAGTTAATTCTGACCAGTCAATGAATTTTACTTTAGCCACCACAGCTGAAATTCTGGTCTATTTCAATTGTTGTTTACTGACAGCTATTTGTTGATCTTTAGTTAAAGCCTGAAGGCATACACTCAGCGATTCAGGAACAGCTTCTTCCCCTTCGCCAGCCAATTCCTAAATCGACATTCAATCCATGAATGCTACTTCACTAGTCTCTTTTTCTTTTTTTGCATAATTTATCTTAATTTAACTATTTAATATAAATACTATATATATACTTACTGTAATTCATTATTTTCTGTATTTATCATATATTGCATTGGACTGCTGCAGATGTTAACAAATTTCACGACATATGCAGGTGGTGTTAAATGATTCTGAAATTTACTATTGGTCAATACAGTATAAGGCAGGGTAGTTCTGAGTTCTGCCGTGTCCCATCCTCACTTGTCCCTTGTAAGGCATCGTACTGAAAGCTCCTATATTAGTGAATTAAAAGATTTGTGGTTTCTGAACAAGTGAGTTAAGAGCTTTTAAAAACTGATCTCTCCAATATATTAAGTTGCATAATCCATAGATTCTTGCAGCCAGGCATTGTGTGCAACAAATGATTAGATATCTTGCATCAATTATTTGTTTCATACTTGTCTTAACTAGAATTGGCTGGCAGCTCCTCAGAATCCCTTTAATATAAGAAGTTAGAGGCATGTCAATGGTGACTCCATCTGCAAAATCTCTCTCTCTGCACTTTCATTGAACTCGCAGGACTATAACAATGAACTTACTGACAGCAAAGTGAAGCTTGTAGCTGTAGATGCTCCACACTCATGCATTGTCATGGAAGGAGAAACTCGGTGGCTTAGAAACTCAGACGCTCAGTTTTCTTTCTCGAAGTGAAACATGTTTGTGAATGCTTCTGGGTCAACAACAGCTGAGAAGTTTAGGATTAGTCTGCACAACTTTGATGTTCCTCTGGTCGGGATTTACCCTTGAACGTCCAATGAGATTCTTATGCAGTTGTGCCCAGGAAGATCTGATTCCCCGTGCAACGTCCTTTGTGGCACATCGCAAAGGAATTATGGCCCAGTTGTCCTGGGACCAATTATCTTTGGGTATTTCTAAACAAGCTCTGCCTTTGCACCATGACAGTCGATTGGAACCCGACTAAGGTAAATCCCTTACAGATGGGGAAGGTGTCGGAGTAGGGTGTTCCCAGATTACCATCATAGTGATGGTATGTAATGTGCTGCCACATCATCTGCACATACATCAAGAAAAGCTAGCTAAAAAAAAAAGATTATTTAATTAGTTTTTACAAAAGTTTTACAAGAGTGGACTTTTTGATCTCAGATTTTTTTTTTTGGTGATAATTAGTGAAATCCATAAGGGTGAAGTTCTGTTACCTGAGCTATTGTAAAATGGAGGCCTCATGCATCTTCAGGTTCTCATCTCCAGTCTCATGTCCGAAACCCTGATCATTAACCTCTCTGTGACCATATCACTCCTGTCTCAGATTGTTCACTAATGCGTTTCCACTCTGGTCACTGTCCCTATTACTACCCCATCCACAGGGGAATATCATTCACTATTAACGTTCATCACTTGGACCAAGATGAGTTTCTGTGCATTGAACACTACTGTTTATGGCTCTGATATACCACGATAGTGCAGTCAAGTCCACCTATTAATATTTCCAGGCCACTGTCTCTGCTCATTAAGTATTCATCAGCTGCATTGGAGACAATATCTGCAGGATGTTTATATTCAGCTAGACAGTAGAATGTAGATTTGTCATAGTACATCTGTATCACACTCTGCTTTAGCCAAGATGTAGAGCATATGCTGCGTTTAAAAATCCAACAACAGGCATCACCTTATGATATTCCATTACAATGCAAGATGTTTGGAGAAACGAAAATGACTATTCAGCTTAAGATTGATGATCAATGGATTTTTAAGATGTTACAAGATACACCTGAGGAATAAACTGAGGCTTGTGTCAGAGATCATAAGTTTCTCTTCCAGGAGTTGATCGTTTCAGCAATGATATTGAAAAAATGATTGGTACAAGACCCGGCTTATATTGGAGACTGTGCTGGAAGTTTGTCAGCCCCTGTTTCCTTCTGGTGAGTCGAAAAGGAATTGTATCGAAGGGGAAGGTGGGTAGGCAAAGGGGGTGGGATTGCTCTCTTGGCAAAAAATGAAATCAAGAACTTAGAGAGAGTTGACATAGGATGGAAGGTGTAGAATCCTTGTGGGTAGAGCTAAGAAACTGCAAGGGCGAAAAAAAGCTTGATGGGAATAATATACATGCCTTGGAACTCTAGCCAGGATGTGCAATACAAATTACAACAGGAGATAGAAAAGGCATGTCAAAAGGGCAATGTCAGGATAGTCATGGAGGATTTCAACGTGTAGGTAGATTGGGAAAATCAGGTTGCTGGTGGATTATAAGAGAGAGGACTTGTAGAATATCTACAAGTTGTCTTTTTAAGAGCAGCTTGTAGTTAAGTTCTCCAGGGGGTTCAGCTATTCTGGACTGGGTGTTGTGTAATGAAACAGAGTTAATTAGAGAGCTTAAGGTAAAGGAACTTTTGGAGGCAGTGATCATAATATGAAGAATTCATCCTGCAATTTAAGAGGGAGGAGATAAAGTCAGATGTATCAGTATTAAGAGTGGAGTAAAGGAAATTACAGAGGCATGAGAGAGGAGCTGGCCAAAGTTAATTAGAATGACTAGCAGAGATGACGGCAAAGGAGCAATGGCTGGAATTTCTGGAAGCAATTTGGAAGGCACAGGTTAGAGACATCCCAAAGAAGAAGTACTACTCTAAACGCAGAATGTTGCAAACATGGCTGAGAAGGGAAATTAAAGCCAACATAAAAGCCAAAGAGAGGGCGTATAATAGAGCAAAAATATGGGATAGAAACCAGAATTTTGGCATGTTCAAACCTGGAACTTAATAGGAGTTTCTTTGGGATGCTGGGTTTGCTATCTTCACTGTAAATATTGATAAATTAATTATTAAACACGTGCACAATTCCCCTATATAGTGTTACTAGTATAAACTGTTTAAGGTACCCATAGAGCACCTGATCCAATATTACAGTAAACATGTTTTATTGATTTGATATCCATTGGAAATTTATTTTCATGCTCCCTTTTGTGGTTATTACAATTAGCTTCAATCTTATTGTAAGCTGTCGTTTTTTTTTTCTCTACCACACAAACTGGCATTAAACTGAATAAAATGTTAAACATTTACAGCCCCAAGTTTATGTGAAGCAATGTACACCCAGTGGCCACTTTATGAGATACCTCCTGTACCTAATAAAGTGGCCACTGAGTGCACATTCATGGTCTTTTGCTGCTGTAGCCCATCTACTTCAAAGTTTGATATGTGCATTGAGAGATACTCTTCTACACATCACTGTTGTAATGCTACTTGAGTTACTGTTGCCTTCCTGTCAGCTTGAACCAGTCTGGCCATTCTCCTCTGACCTCTCTCATTAACAAGGTGATTTCGCCCACTAAACAGCTTTTTTAAAGATTTTTTTTTTCATTTGTTTTTCACACCATTCTCTACAAACTCTAGGGACTGTTGTGTGTGAAACAGGACATCACCAGTTTTTGAGGTACTCAAACCAACCCATCTGGCACCAACAATCATTCCACAGTCAAAGTCACTTAGATCACATTTCTTTCCCATTCTGATGTTTGGTCTGAACAATAACTGAACCTCTTGACTATATCTGCATGCTTTTATGCATTGAGTTCCTGCCATATGACTGGCTGATTAGATATTTGTATTAATGAGCCTTAAAGAGCGTACCCTATAAAGTGGCCAATGAGTGTACGTATTCTTCACAAAATTAGTAACTTCTTTTCCCTGTGCATTCAGTTACCTTCCTCAGCGCATTCAACTTCACAGTTTACAATGTGCACAGTTTATACTCATGATCCACATAAAGTAGAAGTGTCTCGTACATCTGCCCCTTATAAGCGCCTGCATCAGACAATTGCCAACTGTAATGTCACTGATATATTCCAAAGCTCAAGGTTATAAATTCTAGATGTTAAAATAAATTTCAGTTTCAATTATACTTTTTGCAGAGTTTAATTTTCACTTAATTTAATTTAATGCTGTGCTTATAATGCATTGTATTTATGAACACTCTGTGCACCCATTTCTATAAAAGCAAATTTCAATTTAACACCTGGCCCCATATTTAACATTGTGGCAATTCTTCCTACATTGCAAAACAAGGATTGCTAAACTATGCAAGTACTTTTCATAAAAGATCTTGTAGTATTTTAATGTTGCTCCCAAAATATTGTTCTTGATGCACCTTTAGAATGAACTGTTGCTGCAGAGGAGACCAGATGTGCAGCTGTGAAAAACTAAAAAAAAACTCAATGTGGCCTTAAGTGCATTGCTTTTTTTAGGAGTATGTTTGGTGGGTAGAGGGTATGTTAAAAGTGCAAATGTTTTCAATAGGTAGAATAGGGAAGCACAGTGTCATGACAACCAAACAATTGTTCTTGTCCTGTGAATCTTCCTTGCACTGCCATTTGCAAAGGTAATGAGCAGCTGTTATTGTTTCTTGGGTGACCAAATCCATAACAGGACTTTGATGCCCTTCAAGCTTACAGAAGCTCCCCAAATCCTGAAAAGATCCTGTACGTACTGTCTACTGCATGGACCTTGCCAGGACTCAAGGGTCTAAGTTATAGGGAGAGATGTTTTCCTTGGAGTGCAGGACATAGAAATGATCTTATAGGTAAGTATAAAATTGAGGGGCACAAATAGTGTGAATGCACTCGGACTTTTTCCCAGCTCTGGAGGATCTAGAATTAGAGGGCATCGATTTAAGATGCAAGGGAAAAGATTTAATAGGCATTTGAGAGGCATTTTGTTTTACTCAAAGGGTATTACATTTACAGAATGAGCTGCCTGAGGAAGTGGTTGAGGCAGGGACTAATATGGGATATACTAATATTGTTTTAATGCTGCTGGATCCAAATCTCACAATTCTACCCAACAGCATTACAGGACTAGCTTCAACAGAAGGACTCAATCGTTCTCTGTCAATTTCCCTCCAGTGATTAGATTGATCAATAATTGCTAGGTATTGTTGTAGTGGCTTTAACATGGACAGAGAAGGTTTTGATTAATAACTCAAAAGTTTTTGGAGCAACATTCACAAAATGTTTGATGAACTCAGCAAATCAAGCAGCGTCGACGAAGGGGAATATACAGTTGAGATCTTGACCAGAAACATCTTGTGTGTCGCCCAAGATTTCCAGCACCTGTAGAATCTCTTGTGTTTATCAAAGGTATAGAGTCTGCTTGACAACTGCTTTCTCTTTCCCTCTTTTCTGGCTGCTTGTTACATCAAGTTTGTTGTAGTCATCAGCATTTCAACATTTAAAGCCCCAGAATACGACAATTACATCTTTCCAGAGTGGGCCAATGTAATTGGATGGTGTATTGCTGTATCTTCAATGGCACTTGTACCCATTTATGCTGTGTACAAGTGTGTCAGCGTGCGTGGATCTCTGCGTGAGGTGAGTACACTTGTGAAGTACTATTGATTAATTTGTGAATAACTTTCTGTTCTCACAGTAGATTTTTAAATGATATATTCTGCAGCTGGTTTCTCCTACAGGCATTTTCTCCTAAACTTTGTCTAAATCTGTATGAGAAATTAGATAAGGCTCAAAGAGTAGTGCAACTGAGAATCCTTTTAAACAGTTTAATGATACTTGACCAAATGCTGTAGATAAAATAAAAGCACTACAATCAACAAAAAGGGGGCTGAAGAATGGCAGATGGAATTTAATGCAGACCAGTGTGAGGTGTTGGAGGACAATCCAGGGTAGGACATACAGAGTGAACTGAGAAATATGGCAGAACAGAGGAATCTGGGAATACAGTTCCATAATTCCTTGGAAGGTGCATCACAGGTAGATAAGGTCATAAAGAGAGCATTTGGCACATTGGCTGTCATAGATCAAAGTACTGAGTTTTGGAGTTGGGATGTTATATTAAGGTTGTACAAGATATTAGAGAGACCTAATTTAGAGTATTGTATGTAGTTCTGTTCACCTTCCTACAGGAAAGATTGAAAAAGTACAGAGAAAATTTACAAGATATTGCTGGGTCTTGACAACATGGGTCAAAGGGAAAGGTTTAATAGGGTAGGAATTTGTACTCTGGAGCATAGGAGAATGAGGGGAGATTTAATAGAGGTGTAACTTGAGGGGGAACTCAGAGGATGGTGTAAGTGTGGAATGAGCTGCCAGCAGAAATGGTGGATGGAGGTTCAATTTCAAAATTTAAGAGAAAATTGGATGGATGTGATATGAAGATTCAAGTCAATGGACTAGGCTGAATAATATTGTGTCACAACTAAATGGGCTGAAGGGCCTGTTTCTGCACTGCACTGTTCTGATAGTATATGAAATTATGTAAGGTTTAATATGGAAATTGAAAATTAACCTCAGAGTAGTGTATGGTGACATGTGTACTTTGGTAATAAATTCACTTTGAACTTTCGATAATGTTGTGAATAATTGCATGGTAATAGGACCCATATATGCTATACCTAACACATTAACACTTCAGTGCAGCTGCTGGCCCCTCTCTCCCTATAGGAGTCAATCCTGTTTGCAGCTACCCTTTTAACTCTAAACATTACTTCTTCTCTAAGTCTGGTTAACATTGGTTAGAACACCAAGACTCTCACTCAGACCAAAGGCTACCTCTTGACTAAAATTAATCCAACTATATAAACTCAGCTATTGTCTTATATCCCACAATAAGACTAGGTTAAAATGACAACTATTCTTGAAGATCCTGGGAGTAAATTTTATCTTTGAGCTTTTCGGTGTTTGGATCATAACTATTTGGTACAAAAATAGAAATATGCACTGGGTCAGTCAGCTAGAATTGTTCAAGAAGAATTTAAACAAATACACTTAGTGAGATAATGTTCTGGAGTCTGAAGTGTAAAGAAAAACTTTGCATGCACTTACAAAAAAAAAACATTCATTTTCCTTACCACTCCTCCGGAACTACTCCAGAACAAAACATAATCACAGGAATGTAACCCCAGGTCATTCAAACAGCTTTCTTTGCACCTAGCTCAAAAGTAGGTCTGAGGGACTCTTGTTTTTTTAGTGGATGAGCTTCCAATCTCCTGGACAGAGTTCAAATGTAATATCCACCTAACAGAGCAAAGGAGAATGCATTTTTATTTTACCATACAACATTTTAATTTGTGATAGGAAACACTTTAAATTATCTCAGTGTGACATAGTTATAGAATTGTAAATATTAGTTATGCAAATGAAATTGAATACAACATTTACTTTAGCACACTCACACAACATTCTTTTGAATACTTTTATCATAGACATTGGCCTCTTTTGTTGCCAAATTCTGGATATGTATTGCCAGCATTTATTAAACATTAGTAAGTATTGTAAGCATTTTATTGGAAAAAATGAAGAATATTTTGCACTCTTCTAGAACTCACTACTGGTACAGAAATATCTGAAACTGTTTAACAAGGCAGTATACCACAAAAGGTCATCAAGCAAGAAAAGATTAGGGTAAAAAAAACCTTGAGAACGATAGAATATAAATTTTAGGAAGTAGAGGAGAAGGAGGTACCTGTGACGGTATTCAATGTGATAGCTGAAGATATGAACACAGTGAGAGATGTAGGGAAAGGGAAAAAGAAATGAATGATCCACACCAGCGCATGAAGATTAAAGATGACTGTTGAATTGGTGGAAACATCTGAAGTCATTTCAAGAGCCTGAAGAAACAAAGGGAATGGAAATGCAGAGCTTTAGTGTAGATAGAGATATGAGTTGCAGCATTTTGGGTTTGGTGCACAGATCAAATAGCAAGGACACAGCCTGGACAGAAAAAATGATTGTTAAAATAAATAGACTTGGTGATGGTATTGAGGAAAATGAGTTTGTGGTCTCGAACAATTGAAGACCATAAGCCAGGAGTGATGGCACAAAGGTGCCACAGAAGAGCACAAGATCACAGTGCGAGAGGGAGTGACATAAATATTGCAGTTTAAGAAATGGATATAAGTGAACTGGGTTGTTGTTTATTTGCAAGATAGAAGATGAAAATGGAAGACTTGCATAGGGTACACAAGCTTATAAGGGTCACACACAAAAACTTCTGGAACTCGGCAGGCCAGGAAGCACCTATGGAAAAGAGTAAACAGATGGCATTTCAGGCTGAAACTCTTCATCAGCGTTGCTTGGATTTCCAGCATCTGCAGAATTTTCCGTCTTGAAGTTAATAAGGGTATCATACAGATCAGACGCACTATATTTGTTGCCTTAAATTTTTAAACTCAAAATAAACTTTGTTCATAGTAAAAATATATTTACAAGAATAAACCATGACATGCCTTTTCATTCTTTACACTCAAAGGCAATTCTTTCAGTGTTGTTCATGAAAGATTCAAAGTACATTTGTTACATTTCTATAGTACATGTTCTATCAATCAATAGGATCATGGCCCCCTGGGGGGCATTGGTTTTTGCCCCTTTGCCATCAGATTTCTGAATGGACCCTAAACACATGAACATTACCTCACTATTCCTCTTTCACACTATCTATCTATCTATCTGTTTTTATGGTCATTTATAGTATTTATTTTCTGTCTTGCTCTGGACTGCTGCCACAAAACAATTTCTCAACATATGTCACTGATAATAAGCCTGATTCTGATTCCAGTTAGAGAGTCTCAGCACATAAAGGTAACTTCTCAAGGTCACTATGAGTACCCAAGCCAAGTCAAAATAGAAAGTATGATCAGTGGATACGCTATCACTAAATGCTGAATGTAGGTGGGCAAGAGGAGAACTGAATTTGGAGGAATGAGCAGGATTCTGAAATATAAATTTCCTAAGCATCGTAATATAATCAGCATAGATGGATAACGTTTTTTAGTAGTATCTATGATGTACATAAATAAATACATAAATAGCAACACTTGAAAATTTGTTAATCCTTTCAGAAGTTAGCAATTGCAATTACATCCGAGAAGGACCGTCACCTGGTGGAAGATGGTGAAGCCCACCAATTCACTGTGAGTAACAGCCCGTTACAAATGGATCACAGAAAAGTCAACAACCTCCATCCATTCCCTACTTTATTCTCTCCCACATCACCATCCCCCTGTCCCAACTTGTCCTATCACCCTTCATCCCATTCCTTCCTCTGCCCACCCACTATTCCATTACTATCCCCTCCATCTCTCCTCCTTGTACCTAATTCCCTCATCCACCCCCGGTCCCTTCCCCTTCCTGGCATTACACCCTCTCACCCTCTTCCTTCCCCCCCCCCCACCCACCAAACCTTCCCCCTCTTTGTCCTTTTCCCACCATTTCTCCCCTTTTCAACATTTCCCATTATTCCCCCTTTACATACCATGCCTTTTCCATCCTCCCCTTGTCTCGTACGCTTTTCCCAATCTCTCCCACCTTTCCGCATTTCCCTGTCCCTTTCCTTTCATTTTCTTCTTCCCCCCTTGTACCTTTCCCCTCCCTTTCACTTTCCCTTCCCCCTTCCCCACCATCCCTTTTACTCCTCCCTCCATCTGTTCCTCCTCCTCTCCCCCCACCCATCCCTTCCCCCTTCCTCCTCCCTCCTTCTCTTTCCTGCCCTGTACCTCCCCCTTCCTCCTCCTCTTCCCCATCTCTTCCCCCTTCCCATCCCTACTCGGTCCCTTCCCCCTCCCCACTCCTCTTCTCCCCCTCCGTCCCTTTCCCCTTCCTCCTACCACCACCCAAAAGCTGTCACCCTACCCAGCATTAAGAGTAATTTTCCTCTCTCAACAGCTGCACCACTGGCTCACGGTCTGATTCCTGAGGCAGAGACTAAGAACACAAGAGTAAATCTGAAAGGGGCAGAATGAAAGCCTTCGCCCTTCAACAACTGAGTTAGGACAAAATAGCTCAGAAAGTTGTACTTAAACTGTGGTACATGTTCTGTAAGTGATGCTACATATACTGTGCAAAGGGGCATTCTTCTATTTCTTTGACATTGGTAACAGCATTAGTCAAAGCAGATTGTAACTTAGATCCATTTTCCATTGGCCATCACCCCATTGTTGCATTGAGAATATTAATTATTATATTTAACTTGCCCACCACAAATTGAATATGAACGTTGGCTTTCCTTGTAGTTCATATGTACGTCTACTGGAAGTCCAGTTATTAGATCTTAAAGTATAAGCTTAATCATTAATGAACTCTCTTTGTAGCATTCTTACACTTGGGCAGGAGACTGTGGGTTCTACTCCCACTCTAGACTATAACTATTAGTCATTATGATTTATTTGTGTATGGCTCTCTCTCAAATAAAATACTACACTGAGCCCCTACTTGTCTTCTCAAGCGGATTAGGTCCAAACCCACAGCCGCATTGCAAGATTCTCTCCAAAGATTAAATTATTAGGAAGGATGCCAGTCAATATCATTAAACCAGCTACTCTCACCATTGCTCCGAGCAAATCGGCAGCTACATTAATACAATGACCACACAGCAAAAGTACTTCACTGGCCCATGGGCCATCAAAAATTGTCAAGGAAGGTGCTATATAGATGCAAGAATTTTTTTTAAGTTTCTAATTCAATGTTTTACAACCTCAAGCTTCAAAATACCGAGATTCTACGGTGAAAGACACAAAAACTTCTGTCACAGACGTCCAAAGTTCATGACCATCCTACCAGGCAGCTAGTATTTACACATTAAAAGTGGAGAAAGTGCATCTTTATTTACATTTAGAATTATTTTAATCAGCCTCAGGATGCTGAAAAAGACTGTTAGCTTTATAAACATTTGCTATATCAATGTTTCTCACATGCTGTTTTACAAGTGATCATAAATCATATTTAATAAGTCTCTTAATTAGGAAACATCTGACCAATCATTATAGCAAAAAAAAGTATTACCTCTTTCACTGATAGCACAAAAGCACCTAAGAGATCAACTTAGAAAAGTTAGCCTTTGTGAGTTTTAGTGCTTGAGACTACTAAAAGGCAGTAGCCTTTAAATCCAACTGCGTAATACTTCATATGTTTAATATTCTAATATAATAACAATCCTGTCCATGTAATTTTGTCTCTCCAACAACTACAACCTTGATTTCCATGTAGAGACTGAGGCAAATGAAATGACCTTTTCCACGCACTTTTGGAACTTGCATCAGGCTGTCCTGCATACTCAACTGTGAGCACAACAGAACCAACACGATCTTACTAATGCAGGCAGGATAAGTGAATCAGTTAGTTTGGTTTTCACAAACCAAATCTGCAACTTAAGCCCCCAGTGAAACTGCCAAGACCATCTCGCTGCTCTGTTTGTTCCCTTCCACAGCCTTGTTCATTTGCCACCTCTAACGTCCTAACCACAGCATCAGACGCCATTCTCCTGTCGCTAAATGCTGTCCACACTATGATTATGTCCAGCCACTCAGGTCGGTACCCATCATTTTCCCCAGGCTAACCTCAGAGGATGGGCAGACACATATTTCACTTACAAAATGGGCAACGGCAAGTCTGTTGCACTCAAGGCCTGAAATTGTCGGCAGGGGACTGGCACCCCACCGCTGCACACTCGCAGCACCTTACCAGGTGTATCAAGATACCATCTCATCAAAGTCGAATAATATTATTGTAAACCATTTCACTTACACAACTTTATGATGCAACTGAAAAGGTGAAAGAGGTATTTATTTCATATTGCTGAAAGCGTGCTGAATCCCAGACTTAGGACATCGCTGTTGAACTCAAAAACCAGCCATTCAGCAACCTATATGTGAATGCATTCACAATTTTCCAATAACCAATGCCCTGCCATTGCCCATCTAGAGCAAGTAAAGGTCCATTTAATTCCTTGCTGAATCTTCAAGCAAGTTCATTGTGCACACTAAATATGAACAAAGCTTTGCTGTTCCTAAGGAAGTGCTTTCAGAATTCTTACCTTAGGGTGATCATGTCTGTCTGTAAAGATGGAGAGGCTCCAATACCACTCTGTTCAACATCTTTCAGTGCAGGCACAACAGGTGTAGGGACATCCAACCTGCAGGGCAGCCAGTAAGTGCTCCCAAACAAACAGGTGTTCACATGCTCAACCAAGGAGACACTAATAAGTCAAAAGTGAAGAGCAACTGAGGCATATGTTTTTCTGAGATCAACTTGAAAAACGAAACTCAGCTGCAAGTATGTTTAGAGTAACAAACACAAAATGCTGGAGGAACTCAGCAGTCAGGCAGCATCTATGGAAAGGAATAAACAGTCGATGTTTCGGGCTGAGGCCCATGGGTCTTGGCCTGAAATGCTGACTCTTTATTTTTTTGCATAGACGTTGACTGACCTGCTAAGTTCCTCCAGTATTTTGTGCTTGTTACTCTGGGTTTCCAACACCTGCAGAATCCCTTGTGCAAATAAGTTTACCTCTTTTTTGCTTATGGTAAGCGTCTTCATGATGGTGCCCTAAAAAGAAGACTTGAGCGACATTGTGGATTATGAATAACTTTTGTTTAACGTGTGACTTGTATACATATCCAATTATCCTATGCTGAATATTTTTTAGTTTTTTTCTCCAATATAACATGGACTTCAGTGTCTTGAATGTACAGTGTTTGTTGTCGGCTTTCCTTTTCTGTTCTGTTATCCAATTTAAACATCTCATTTATCAAATAGTAGTGAACAATGTCTTGTAATACTGAAAATCAACTTAAAATAAACAATAATGCTCTTGAAAACATCTCCAAAGTGTCGTGATTATGCAATTTCATTGAATTGATAGAAGTGTCTTCATCACAGGCACAATTCTTGTATTTATGAAATCAGACAATTTATGCCAAGGGAGCTTCAGCCAACTGATTCCAGACCAACTATCAATGAACTATTTCCCCTAATTTTCACTAATCCCATTTTATTATCATCACACTCCCCTCAATTCTACCAGATTTTAGCAGTTACCCTCACACTAGAAGCAATTAACAGTGGCTAATCAACCTCCTAAATCACGTGTCTTTAGGGCATGCGACAAAGTTACCCAGGGAAACCCATGCATTTGCAGGGAGAATGAGCAAGCTCCCTGCAGCCAGCACCAGGGGTCAAGTTTGAACCCAGGTTAGTGGAGCAGTAAGATAGCAATGTACTGGTTGTGCCCCTGTTTCCATAAGACCATAAGATATTGGAACAGAATTAGGCCATCATGGCTGATCTACTTTTCCTGTCAGCCCCAATCTCCTGCTTTCTTCCTGTATCACTTCATGCCCTGACCAATCAAGAGTCTATCAACCTCTGCCTTAAATATACATAAAGATTTGGCCTCCACAGCCATATGCGGCAACCAATTGCACAGAGTCACCACTCTCTGGCTAACGAAATTCCTCCTCATTGATGTTCATGAAAGTTATTCCTAGATTGAACGGCTTGTCATTAGAAGAAGGTTCTATGGTCTGATGATTCCAAAATTGAGCTTTTTGGCCATCAGACTAAGCGCTACATTTGGCGCAAGCCAAACACCGCACGTCATCAAAAACACACCATCCCTTTGGTGAAGCATGGTGGCTGCATCATGCTGTGGGGATGCTTCACTGCCCCAGGCACTGGAAGGCTTGTGAAGGTAGAGGGTAAAATGAATGCAGCAAAATACAAGGAAATCATGGAAGAATACCTGATGCAGTCTGCAAGGGAACTGTGATTTGGGAGAAGATTTGTTTTCCAGCAAGACTTAAAGCCAAAGCTAAACAGGAATGGCTTAAAAACAGCAAAGTTAATGTCCTGGAGTGGCCAAGTCAAAGTCCAGACCTCAGTCCAATTGAGAATATGTGGCTGGACTTGAAAAGAGTCGTCACTCACGAACCCCATGGATTCAGTAATACATGATATAGAAAAAAATGGAATTACTGATTATACATATATGAAATAGCTAACAAAAAATACATAATGCAAAAAAAAATCCAAACAAATAAAAAAGTAGTGGGGTAGTGTTCATGGGTTCAGTGTCCATTTGGAAATCAGATGGCAGAGGGTAAGAAGCTGTGCCTGTATTGTATCCTGCTGCTCTGTTTCATATTCTTCTAGCTCCATTGCTAATACTTGTCTACTTCTGTACTTCTCTAGTCCGAACTTCATGTTTATATTTTTCAAAAATAGTCCTACCATTTGAACTAATTGCTTGAGCTTTACTGATGAAGGAGCGTATAATTTCAAATTGTCAATATCCTTTAGTAATACATCTCCAATTTCTAGACATATTCTTTACACATTCTAATGTGCATTTTATTACAAAGGATTCAATGACATTTTTATGCTATATTGTAAAAACTGTGGACAAAATAAACAAAACCTGATCATTGGTCAAATATTTGATAGTTAAATTGGCGAAATTCCCAAAATGTTAATTCAAAATAATTTACATTAACCCTTATTGTAATCATTTTGCAACACTGAAGAGTAATTAATTCTGCTGTGCGCTGTGATCTAAATGGAGGAAGAAAAGCCATTTTACTTAGTGGATTTGCTATACAAAACTACAGCTGATACCCTTTATTGTATATTATTAAGCGATATAGAGTAACAAAGGAAACAATAATCATTTATCAAGAAGGTGAGATGGAAGGCAGCTGAGCCACAGGGTCTGCATGTTGCTGACTTGGATGTTTAGTGTGTAAGGTATTATTGGTAAGAATTAAAGTTCAGTACTGATCTAATCACAGCCGAGGCAACATGTTGTGTCCTTGAGCAAGGCACTTAATCACACATTGCTCTGTGACGACACTGGTGCCATGCTGTATGGGACCTAAAGCCCTTCCCTTGGACAACATTGGTGTCGTGGAGAGGGGAGACTTGCAGCATGGGCAACTGCTGGTCTTCCATACAACCTCACCCAGGCCTACGCCCTGGAGAGTGAAGACTTTCCAGGCGCAGATCCATAGTCTCGCAAGACTAACGGATGCCTTTACTTTACTAATCTAATAACAAGACCAAGTTTACATGTGAGCCCACACAAATAGACTCACCAGGGGCCAATACGTTTTGGCCCAATTAGGGGGCTGCACCAATTTGCCGAAGTTTCATTGAAATAGGTAAAAAGGTATAAAAAAAACAAGCTACTGTTCAACCAAGTAACAAGTAATGTATTTAAATGAAATACAGAACAAATTAGAATACTATTAATACTACTACAGTGCTATAAAACTGTGTATTATTTCCTAATATTTATCGACAGAGGAATTTTTCCTGTGTACACAGCTGTGTTTGTTTGATGGGTCTGTAAATAAACAAAATCAGCAGAGACACCTAGTGGACTACTTTCATACAATCTTATTGATGATTGCATCCTCCAAATCTTCATTTTTATTGTAACATTCAGGATGACTGCCGATACCTTCAAATTCTTTATAGTTCACTCCCGGCTGTTTCTCACATCTCCAAGCCTGAATGGTTGAAACCACAGTGAGCAAAACGGTTCTGAATTGTCCATCTACTTTTTGAACATAAACACACACAGCTGATGCTATTTAAAAATTGTTCACTCAAAGCACAATGTAGTGTCTAATGGCAACGCAGGTACATGCAACTGATGCTGGTTAGAAACTGTTTGGCATCAGTCTTCTGTCGCAATTAAGTGGCATAGTGTCCCAAATAAATAAAGAGAATCCTGGCTATTTTCTTGATTAGTTTTTGTTCTTTAAGAACTGACCCAAACAAGAGGCTGCCACAATTAACAAATGGCCCAATTAACCAGAGTCCACCAAATTTTGAATCACTGATCATACTCATGATTAACAATGGAACATAGGATTATTTAAAAAGTATACTGCAACAGGTTTTACCCTACAAGAAAACTATTAAGAATATTAATGAATGAAAAATAACACAGCTATTTATGAAGAAACTTTGAATGGCAGAAGAGATTATCCATATTGTCATTATAATGGTCTCTTATCAAACAAAGCTGCTTTAAAATACTAAACCATAAATAATGAGATGGGATGTGACAAACAACAGCTCATTAACAACACTGTTTTTCCAATTTCTCTAAAAATGGTTTAGCAATGTTTAAAAAAGGCCTCTTCCAAGTATCCATTTGAATGGAATTGACTTTATTTCTTACATCCTTCACATACATGAGGAGCAAAAACCTTTACATTACATCTCCACCTAAATGTGCAATGTGCAATCATAGTAATTTATAATAATTTATAATAAATAGAACAGTCAATGTAACATAGAAATACACTCAAATCAGCATTAGTTAATCATTCTGATGGCCTGGTGGAAGAAGCTGTCCCGGAGCCTGCTGGGCCTGGCTTTTATACTGCAGTACCGTTTCCAGGATGATAGCAGTTGGAATAGATTGTGGTTGGGGTGGATCGGATCCCCAATGATCCTTTGGGCCCTCTTCTCACACCTGTCTTTGTAAATGTCCTGAATCATGGGAAGTTCACAACCATAAATATGCTGGGCTGTCTGCACCACTCTCTGCAGAGTCCTGCAATTAATGGAGGTACAGTTCCCATACCAAGCAGTGATGCAGCCAGTCAGGATGCTCTCAATTATGCCCCAGTAGAAAGTTCTTAGGATCTGGGGGCCCATACCAAACTTCCTCAACTGTCTGAGGTGAAAGAGGTGCTGTTGTGCCTTTTTCACCACACAGCTGGTGTGTACAGACCATGTGAGATCCTTGGTGATGTAGATGCCAAGGAACTTAACTCCCAGATCCATTGATGTCAATAGAGATTTGCCAGTCTCCATTCCTCCTGTAATCCACAACTAGCTCCTTTGTTTTTGTGACATGGAGGGAGAGGTTGTTTTCTTGACACCACTGTGTTAGAAAGATGACTTCTTCCCTGTAGGCCACCTTGTTATTGTTTGAGATTAGGCCAATCAATGTAGTGTTGTCGGCAAATTTAATTAGCAGATTGGAGCTGTGGGTGGCGACAGTCATGGGTATACAGGGAATAAAGGAGGGAATTTAGTACACAGCCCTGAGTGGCTCCTGTATAGAGAGTCAGAGGGGTGGAGGTGAAGGACCCCACTCTTACCACCTGCCAGCAATCTGACAGGAAGTCCAGGATCCAGCCGCACAAGGCAGGGTCAAGGTCGAGGTCTCTGAACTTCCTGTCGAACCTGGATGGAATTATGGTTTTGAATGCTGAACTGTAGTCCAGGAGCAGCATTCTCACAACAGCATCCCTCTTCTCCAGATGTGTAAGGATGGTGTGTATTGCAGTGGCTATTGCACCATGTGTCGGTAGGCGAATTGTAGGGGGTCCAGTTTGGGTGGTAGCATGCTGCAGATGTAATCCTTGACCAGCCTCTCATAACATTTGCTTATTATTGAGGTGAGTATGACAGGACACCAGTTGTTCAGGCATGTTACCTTCGTCTTTTTTGGTACAGGGACAATGGTGGATAATTTGAAGCAGGAGGGCACTCTACACTGGGAGCGGGAGAGATTAATAATGTCTGTAAACACACCTGCCAGTGTGCTGTGCACATCCTGAGTACTTGCCCTGGGATGCCGTCCGGTCCCACAGCCTTGCGACTGTCCACTCGTTGGAAACATCTGCGTACCTTTGCCTCAGAGATGACCAGGTTGCAGGTTGTAACGGTGGCTTTCCTCGGAGTCTCAGAGTTAGCGATATCAAACCGAGCATAAAAGCAGTCGAGCTCATCTGGGAGAGAGGCCGCAATGTTGGCAGCACCACAACATTTGGCTTTGAAGTCTGTGATGGTATGCAACCCTCACCACAAGTCACGTGTGCTATTCATTGTGAAGCTTGACTCAGTCTTGTCCCTGCATTAATGTTTTGCAGCCTTGATAGCTTTGCGCAGATCGTAGCTGCTTTTCTTCAGTTCCTGCTGCTTGCCAGCAATGTAAGCTTCACATTTCGCGGTAAGTGCTGCTCGCACAGAACTATTGATCCAGGATTTCTGGTTCGGGAAGACCCTGACCGACTTCTGGGGGACAACATTGTTAATGCACTTCCAGATGAAGAGCACGACTCCATCCGTGAACTCAGAGACATCCTCATCATGGAAGACATTCCAGTCGAAGTCATCGAAGCCAACTTTTATTATTATTTTCCTATTATTTTTTGTCTTTTCAAAAATTCCCATCACCTCAGAACAACTCTAAAATTCTCTCACATATTAGTAGTCTCCTGTATCAGCTGCAAGTGAAACGACTGGGGAGAATGCAAATGACAGCTATAGTGCAAGACTTCCAAAACATCATCTTCAACTATTATGTTAATACACAACCAGCAATCACGTTCCACAAGAACTTACTACGATTTGAATCTTGGTTTGAATTTCCTGTATATATTAACAATTATTCATCTTCTTAGCTAACCCAGGTATCACTAGCCTTCCTTTCTAGGACCTGTTACAGTACTGTGCAAAAGTCTTAGACACTCTAGATTTTTTGAATTGTTTCAGATGGTATGGTCTCCATAGAGCCCTGATCTCAATATCAGCAAGGCAGATATTGAAGTAAGTACAGAAGTAAGTAAAATAGCCAAAGTCTGCAGAACTGTGACAAGTTCTCCAAGCAACACACATAAAAGTTGCTGGTGAACATAGCAGGCCAGGCAGCATCTCTAGGAAGAGGTACAGTCGACGTTTCGGGCCGAGACCCTTCGTCAGGACTAACTGAAAGAAGAGTATGTGTGTTGCTTGAAGTTCCAGCATCTGCAGATTTCCTCATGTTGACAAGTTCTCCAAGATGCTTGGAACAAGCTACCAGCCTATTTTCTTATAAAGCTGCACTACAATGTACCTAAGAGAATTGATGCACTTTTAAACGCAAAGGGTGGTCACATCAAATATTAGTTTGACTTCGTTTTTTTCAATGTTTACTGTTCGTTATAGTGATTTTTTTGATATTTAGAAACTTTTCATTTCATTATTTTTGAAAGCATCTTTGTTTTACAGATTTTTTCTGCATATGCCTAAAACTTTTGCACAGTACTGCAACTGCCCAAAAATCTAGTCTAACCACTAATGTAAAGAACAGTAATTAACTCCACTATTGAAAATCTCTGAATTGTTTTCATAACTTCCATTCTCCTCTTTCATGGATATAGGAAGGATGGTTCCCCTGGCTGAGGGATCAAAAAGCAGAGGTCACAGTTTCAGAATAAGTAATGGGCTCTTTAGAATTATAATTTCATCCCTCAGTAGATAGTGAATCTTTGGAAAGCTCTGTACCAGAGCACTGTAGAGGCTCAATCATAGTTCACTCAGAAAAGCTCAATATATTTCAAATACTAAGGGAATCACGAGATAAGGAGAAATGGGAGAAAATTACACCCATAGATCACAGTAGCATAAGAGGTTCGTGTAATGCTATTCCAGTGCTTGCGACCCGGGTTCAATTCCGCCATTGTCTGTAAGGAGTTTGTACGTTCTCGCTGCAAACTCATAGGTTTTCTCCGGGTGCTCTGGTTTCCTCCCACATTCCAGTAGGTTAATAGGTTCATTGGCCACGTTGGTGTAATTGGGCGGGCGGGCTTTTTAGGCAGAAGGGCCTGTTACCATACTATATCTCTAAATAAAATAAAATAAATCTTGATGGACGGCTGAGGTGTTTTAAAGAGCCATGGTTCCATTTTTTAATATTTTATATTTTCGCTTTCTCTTCTGACATAAAGTGCCATTCAGGCTGTCATGCCTAAGCCAGTTTTGAGACCAACCCATCAAATTCATCCCCTCATTTATTTTCTCGTAAATATTCTGTCTCACACACCTATCGCCATCACCCTTCATTGTCTAACCGCCCCTCTCCACCATTCTCTGGCCCCTCATCTACGTTTGGGGTAATGTAAAGTAGCCGATTAACCTCGCAATCAGCAGTTCTTTGGGATATGGAAGGGACTGCCACTGTACTGCTCTCCGTTCACCATCCCAACGCACTACTCATCCTCAATGCTTCAATCACGGCTGCCCTCATCCAGGCATGAAATGACCTGAGATCTCTTCTGAAGATATGAACGTTGATTTCTCTAACCTATTGATTTCAACACCCCTCTTTCCATTCCCCATTCTGGCTCTCCTCTTACCCTTTCTCTTCCCTTCATTTGCCTATCGCCGCCCTTTGTTGCCTCTTCTCCTTCCCTTTCTTCCATGGTCCTCTCTCCTCTCCTATCAGATTCCTTCTTCTTCACGCCTTTACCTCTTCCACCTATCCCATCTCAGATTCTCACTTCATTTCCCCTCCCACACCCATCTACATTACCCCTCATCTGGCTTCACCTATCACCTGCCAACTTGTACTCCTTCCCCTCCCCCCCCCCCCCCGATTTTCTTATCCTGGCTTCTTTCCCCTTCCTTTCCAATCCTGATGAAGGGTCACAGCCAGAAACAGTAACTGGTCTTTCTTCTTCATAGATGCTGACTGACCTGCTGAGTTCTTCCAGCATTTTGTATGTGTTGCTCTGGATGTCCAGCATCTGCAGAACCTCTTGTCTTCATGATTCACTGTTCTTTACCCTGACTCAGTGATAAATGTTTCTCCTGGTCAGAGAGCCGAGTTGGTGTTAGAGCTACCATTGCTATGAAACCAGGACCTTCCTTGAAAATCGGAGATGCCCCTGACGCTGAGTCCAGGCCCAACTTCAGATCTTGCCGGATTTTATATGATGCAAAGGAAGAGTCTGAGGTTTGGGGAAGCAAGCAGCATTCTCACCAAATACTCTATTACACACTGCCAAGGTAAAACTCTGGGCACAGCCAGACTATAGCTCTTGGGAATTGTACACAACTACTGAAGCTCAGCTGAAGTCCTCAGACTGCCCCAACTCCACAGACAAGAAAAAGGACTGTACACTCATTAAGGTGGTGCTAAGAATTCTCACGACCTTACCCACGGAGCAGTAGTGATCACCCATTCTCAATTTGCCTGCTTGCCGGCCACGGCAGAGTAAACCCACTGGCCTTTCGCAATCATCCATGCTTTATGCCAGCCAACTTCTATACCTGTCCGCAGAACAACAGCTCACGTGCACGGTGTAGTTAGTTGACTGTGAAGTATCGTGTCACCTGATGAAAACACAAAGTGCTATCAAAAAAAAGGTATTTCTCCATGTCTGGATGTTATTCCAGTCTAATATGAAGGAATCTTTGATCTTGACTTAGTTTACTCCCGCCGTTGATTTACTTGGGAATATATACCACTGCCCTGCTACAAACAAACATGTTATACAAACAAAGAAACAGTATCTTCCTCTGCAATCTATTTGGTCTCACACTATCAGAAATAACCTCTCCATCATTCCCCCATCTTTTCTGCAAAATCGAAACAGAGTTATTTTCTGTCTTTTTCTGTTCCAATAAATCAGAATCAGATTCGTTAGCACTATCCCATACGATGTGAAATTTGTGGTTTTGCGGCATTAGTACAATGCAAAGTGCAAAGACATTAAATCGTTACAAATTACAAAATAAATAAATAGTACAAAAAAGAGGAATAACGCGATAGTGTTTATGGCTTCCTGGACCGTGTCCCAAATCTGCAATAGAATTGTACTTCTCTTTTCACAAATGCTGTCCGAGTGTTTCCAGCATTGCAGTTCTTTGTATTTTCAAACAGAATCAGAATCAGGTTTATTATCACTGGCATGTGCCGTGAAATTTGTTATTTTAGCAGCAGCAGAACGATGCAATACAGATTACAAACCCACATCTCTTCATCAGTAAAGGCTAATTTCCTCTGCCTTCAGAACATGACTACTTTAAACTAATATTACCTCAACATTCCCAAAGTTTGATGTATTTTTATCAAATGTTCTTTAATTTTGTTTTTCTCATTCTACAAACTTTCTCAAGAAATGAGGACACTTACCTTTATTTCATTAGGTACACCTGTCTCCTTAGAGTTTAAAGCTTGTGTGCAAGTTTAATTTTAGGAGTGAAATGCTATGGAACACCACCAGATGTCTGACAGCAGGCACATATTCCATAAGATTAATTTCTTCATAAAGACTTAAGAGAAAATTGAAGCTCCTGAGAGGGATAGAGTACGAAGGTGAACACTTTGAGACCAAGGTGAACAGATGTAAAGAGATCATGGTGGAGTCATTAGGGGGGAAGAGATGAAAAATGAAATCATATAGCACAATATCAGTAATACACGATCTTATAATGACCTCCGTCAATTATACCATACACACTGTACACAGGTAACCACCTATGGACAAATCAGACCAATTATCTACCTCTCATTCTGATCTGCCCCGTTCCTCCTACACCCACCCAAACTCCCATCACCCTGTTTCTTTCCCAAACTCATCTGGTCATCACAGGAACCTCCTCTCACTTGGTCTCCTCTCCCTACCGTCCCCATCTGCCCACTGTCAACTCCCTCATTTGGTTCCATTCTCCACCTTCCTTTCTTATCAGAACCCATCGCCCACAGCCCTCAAAGGCCTCCAGCTACCACCTCCCAGCGTCTGCCATTAATTTCTCTCACTTTTTCTTCTTCATCTACCGTTCAGCACTCCACCGATCCCTTGCTAGTACTTTCAACATTCCCTCCCTTTACCTCTTTCTGCTGGCTTTCTCTCCTCTGTTTCTCAGTCCAGATGAAGAGTTTCAACCCAAAGCATCCACTTCCCTCTTGCGGGCTGTCCCAAATGTGTTGTTATCACAAACAATACATTTCACTGTATTCTTGGTGTAAAGGAAAAGTACGTCACATCTGGTTAGCGGACGATTTCCCTCCACGCCTCTCTGACGTAGTGGGGAACCGCGTACAAGGCAAGTTACAGCAGTGGTTTGCCATTGCCTTCTGCCGGGTGAGTTTCCACCAGCACGCAACCCAGCACGGATGGAAAGCATGCAGGGGAGCCGGCTGGATTTGAACCCGGGACCTTTTGTCCCGAAGTCCGACACTGATGCCACTACGCCACAAGCCGGATCATGCATGCTTGGTATAGATGTGATAAATAAATTTGAACCTGAATCCAAAGTTGCTTTTCTGCTCCAGATTCCAGCATTCATTCCAGTACAGCTTCAGAATAGAGGGATGTCCATTTAGAAGAGAAAGGAGGAGGAATTTCTTTAGCCAGAGGGTGGATAATCTGTAGAATTCATTGCTATAGATGGCTGTGGAAGCCAAATCATTGGGAATATTTAAGGCAGAGGTTGATAGCTTCTTGATTAGTCAGGCCATGAAGGGTTATGAGGAAAAGGCAATAGATCTACTTGCCTATCCAGTTCCCTTTTAAATCTTGTCATTATACTTGCTTCTACCACTTTCTCTGGCAGTTCATTCTATAAATATACCACCCTCCACGTGAAGAATTTGTCCCTTGAGTCCCTTTTAATTCTTTCCCCTCTCACTTATATCCTCTAGTTTTTGATTCCTTTCCCCTGGGAAAAAGACTGCATGCATTCACCCACTCTATGCTCTTCACAATGTTATACACGTCTACAAGGTCATCCCTCCAACTCTTGTACTTTAAGGAATAAAACCAAACCTCTCCCTGTAACCCAGGCCCTCATGTCCTGGCTTCACTCTCGGAGTTCTTCATTGCTCTCCTTCCAGTTTAATAATATCTTTCCAGTAACAGGGTAACCAAAACTGTGCACTGGAAACTTTCCAAGGCGCAAATCCATGGTCTCACGAGAATAACGGACGCCTAAAAGGAAGTTATAAAACAGAAATAATCTGTGCAAAAGTGGAATTCCTCACAGGTTCACGGACCATCAGAAACGTGATGAAGCTAAAATGTTGAGTGTGGGTCTTCAGGCTCCTGTTCCTCCACCCCAACTGCAGTGATGAGAAGCAGGCACGGCCCGGATAGTGAGGGTGATGGATGATGGATGCCTCCTTCTTGAGGTACTGCCATTTGATATTGATATTTCTCCTAGAAATGTAACATAACAACATATTCTGTTTCTATATCATCCTCACACAGCTTGCTCAAAGTGCAAGGTACATTTATTATCTAAGTATGCATACATTATACAACCTTGAGATTTGTCTCCTTACAGGCAGCCACAAAACAAGAAACCTAAAAGAACCCATTTTTAAAAAATCCAACAAACATCCAACGTGCAGAGAGAGAGAGAAACACATGGTACGAACAATAAAAGCAAGCAAACAGCATTCGGAACAAAAGTGAGTCTATAGTCACGAAACCCGGAGCAGGCCCACAGCCTCAGCTTCAGTTCATCATGAAGCCCGCAGTCTCGAAGCCCGGAGTGGCCTGAGCAGGCCGCAGCCTCAGCTTCAGTTCATCACGGTGCCCGCAGCAGCCTAAGCAGGCCACAGCCTCAGCCTCAGTGAAGCAAAGAGTGGAGTTAACAGCGCAGAGCAGTGAGCAGAACCGGCCCAACCCTTGCCTCTGGTCCTGATACCCTGCCCTTTCAATCCATCTGTAATGTATTGTGTGAGTATTCGTGGCGTCAGAGTGCGTGTGACGTCAGGACGTAGAGAAGTAAAAAATGGAACTCTGGTGAATAAATGCGGTTGTTCAATCTACAGCGGTGTCCGAGTCACATCAATATTACACCATCTGGCCTGGCATTTATGCTCTTCATAGGTGATTGCCTTTTGTTTTTATATCTCCCTCATCATCAGTTACACAAGGACCAAGCAGATTTCTCTCAATCCCAAAGAATGGTGCTGCATTTGCCAACACATAGGAATATCCAACACACAGATGCATATCACTTAGGAAGTGTGAATAATGGAAACAAACACAGGAAATATAACCAGATATCTTGTCTGAAAATGTTTCTTTTCAATAGGTACATTTAATGCCGGAGAAATATACACAATATACATCCTGAAATTCTTTTTCTTCGCAAACATCCACAAAAACAGAGTGCCCCAAAGAATGAATGACAGTTAAATGTTAGAATCCCAAAGCGCTCCAGCTCTCCCCCACACAGAAGCAGCAGCAAAGCAACGAACCCCCCCTTCCCCACCAGCAAAAAAGCATCTGCACCTGCCACCAAGCACTCAAGCGTGCAGCAAAGCATCAATAAAGACACAGAAAAATCCCTTACTCACTCTTCCTTCAGTTAGTCCTGACGAAGGGTCTCAGCCTGAAACGTCGACTGCACCTCTTCCTACAGATGCTGCCTGGCCTGCTGCATTCACCAGCAACTTTGATGTGTGTTGGTTGAATAAAGACACAGACTTGCAGTACCCCAACGACTACTCATTCACCCCATAATTCGACAAACCACAGGCTCTCTCTCTCCCTAATAAGGGAAAAAGAGGTGCCCTCATTTCACAGCGAGAGGGGAGACATAACAAACAACCTGCTGATTTATGGTGTTAAAAGTCTGTTGTGTCGCTTTTTCCAAGCTTTGTGCTCAAAGAACTCGGGTCTCTGGTCACACAACCAGCAGCCAGCACGCTGCTTCCGATTTTCCATGTACTCCCGCGACACATCAGCCGGCAGCACCAGCCTTGAATCAGCCCGCCTCCAGAGCCACGAAAATCCAGCACTCTGAAGGTGCGCTTCCAGGCCGCGTCCTTGGTATATCAAAAAGCGGCCGATCATGAGGCCCTGACAGCAGGTCCCATTTCCACAAAGGACCAAAGTCAGCGTGTAACTCCAGGTCGGGGTCTTCAAAAGAACCCTGACAAGGAAAGGAAAAGAGATATCAAAGCTAGAAATAGAGCTGTTTCTGAAGAAGCAAGCAAAGGAGTGGCCGTTAGGCACCATTTGAAGTTGAACAATGAAATTTAATTTCTGCAGTGCCACTTTAAGATGCCACTGTGGTGCGCACTTTCACGACCAAGGCAAACAAACATATTTTTTCCTGTAATAACTCAGTGACCAATAAATCAATAGGAACCCACTGGTGAGTGACAGGCCTGGCCCTCTTCAGTCGAATAGTCTGTTCTTCTCCCAATCTGATTTCCCACTTCAAGATCCACTATACCCAAGGCACATTTTCTTGTCTTAATTATTTATGTACATATTTGGCAAAATTTGACAAGGAAAAGAATATCTTTGCGGCAGGTTGAAGTGATTAAAAGATTTCATGAGCGCATACGTGCCTGTGCAAACAATGAGTCGATAACGGTCAGGGCGTATTATCTCTCAGTGCCGAGAGAATTGGCTGCAAGCACAATCAAAGCACACATGGTTTCAGAAGGACGGATTTTTCAAAGATTGTATTTGTTAGGAACACTGGTTGAAATCAATACAAATCATAATAATCTTTGTGAAGAAATTGGACAGGGCAGCAGCAAAAACATGAGTATTATACGAAATAATAAATGTCCTTAAAACTCACAGAAACTTGCTATCACCAGAGCCATGAAGACTGTAAAAGTCAATGGACTTTAAAAAGCCATCAAAATGAACGATGGGCAGCTTTCCATCACAAGGGGAAATAAAATTAAAAGTCCCTGACAGTAGGAGGAGGATGAGAGCTGTTGGCAGACTATGGCGCTCCAACATTTTTGCTAAGGTTAACTATTTAACGTTAAGTTAAAGTTAACTACCGAGTTAGCTATTTTGCTAAAAAAGAACCCACACGGGCACGGTTTGAAACAAGGTGGTACCGGATCCACTAAGCTGTTACGCAGAACTTTCTCCCCACCAAAGTTCTGCAAAGAAGCAACTTCTTTTGCTACTTAGTGATTGAAATTTACCATTGGGTTATACAGAAGGAAAATCGTCCACTAACCGATCTGGGGTCATTTTCAGTATTTTCTGCTTGTGTTTCAGATTTCCAGCACGAACTTTGCTTCCCACTCATATATATGTCCAGGATTAGCCTCCATGACAGATGTTCAGTAAATCGGTGCCAATTTACTCAGAATTTGTGGCTTAGGGTCACAATGAATATCCCACATGCAGGCTGATAAATTGATTTCCCAGGAGGCAAGGGTGCAACTTGGCCAACTACAGTAGCTAGATGAGACGGTGACCCTGCCAGAATGACTGGACCCCCAACCTGTGCTGCCTGAAGGTTGTTGATGACGGATGGTTAAACAGTGTCGAATGTGTAGATTTACTGAAATTTGTTTCCTCAACACTACTGGAGTTTGAGATCCCAGGGTGGTAGGCCTGTACGAGGCTGAATCAGTTCATCCTGACACAGGGGCCCAGTGACGGTGTCTCTAATCCTACAGTGTGGTAAGAAGAACAAGATGAAGGCCTAAGGAGCTGGGAAGCCTGAGAGAAGTCAAGGGAGGAGCTGAACTCATAGCAGGAGGTTCCATCCACAGCAGGTATTCTGGGAGCATTTCTCCTAGGTCTTGTTGACAAAGGATAAACACTTGAGGAGGCTCCGGACCTCCAAATGCCACCTCACAGAGTTCAACATGTTTCAATGATATCTGCTTGTGTAGAGTGGTGCCAGAACCTCCACATTATTACCTGGAAGTCTCAGTACTTTTTAGGCCACACACCCAACAGCAGCAACTCCAGCATACAATGGAGTTAGTTGGATCAGCCATCCGTCTGTGATATTTGTGCAGCTCTTTGTCTTCTTTTCTCCCCTTTTTTCTTTTCTTCCTGCAGGAGTGGAAGATATGTCCAAGCTTACATTGTCCTGCTCTGTATTTTAAAATTCTTACATTATTTTGTCCATGGAGACACAAGAGACTGCAGATACTGGCATCTGGAGCAGAAAAAAAATCAAATTGCTGGAAGATCTCAGCGGGTCAGGCATTTTTACAATTTGTTTAGTGATACTCAAAGTAGGCCCTTCTGGCCTTTTGAGCCACTCTGCTCCAGCAACCCCAGAACCCAAATTAACCCTAGCCTAATTATCTGAGGGAAAGGAATGGATAGCTTCAAATCGTGAACCTGCATCAGGATCATTTGATCGATGTTCTTGTTCTCTAACTGTTCCCATTAACTCACTGACCATGTAATCTTGTTTAAGGCTACCGCAAAAGGGATCGTGGGTTTCTTTTTATTCCACGAGAGGCGTTACTTCACAAATAGTTTGATTAAGTAACTTTATTTAAACCTTAGCTGAAAGAACAAAGAAATTAGTATCTCGAGTAACTTTGTTTAACTCTTTACAGCTCCAATTCAACTTTCATCGTCACTTCTTGCTTAATATGGTGTGGCTAGGATTGGATTCAAACTCGGGATCACTAGCCTCGAAGCCTGGTGCTGATGTCACTACACCAACAGCCAGCATGGAGAGACTGGATGGGCTCATTTTGTTTCCCCTGGACTGAAGGAAGCAAAGAGGTAATATATTAGAGATATATAAAATTATGAAAGGCACATTTAGGGAAGATAACAAGCACCTGCTTCCCATTATAGGGCACAGGTTTACGAAGTGAGAGGAAGGTGGTACAAAGGAGAACTGAGAGGTAAATGTTTCACAAAAAGAGTAACTTGTATCTGAAATGAGCCGCCAGAGGAAGTGACGGAGGCAGAATTAGAAGCAACGTTAAAAGGTGCTTGAATGAGCACAGAGGGATGTGGAAGTAATGCAGGTAAGTGGGAAGAGCATAGCGAAGCATGATGGACAGCATAGCTGTGATGGGCCGAAGGGACAGGTTTCCATGTTAGTACATAGGAATGTTGAGTCATTAATGATAGGAACATTGATGCAAGGGTGTTTTATGATTAATTTTAATTTTGCAATCGAGAAAAAATATTTTAGCATGTGAGAAATTACAAGAAACAAATGTCAAACCGACACTGAATTTGTTTGCTAAACGTGCTGCAGATTGTTGTAAGTAATGTCAATCTTTCAATCCATAGACATGTAGTTATTGCAATTACAAAGCTTTTACCAAGTGCACTGCTGAGAATGACAATTTCCCCGACAAGGCTGCAATTCAGGTACAACATACATTTACAGAAACAGGACAGGTTTTCACTCAGTTGAGCCACAGAGGCTGAACTATTCTGCTCAGGAAACATCTAACCCTTTAAGGCTGCCTGTCCTGGGTCTGCAAATTCAACTCTAAATAAACTTTCTGAAGTCCAAAAAGTCAACCGTAGTATTATTACATCTCATTAGCCTTCTACTTAAACATGTCTTTGATTTCAAACCTGTGTAAATTTTGTGAGTAAATTCCTGGAAATGTAGACTGTCATGTGTTGTGGGTATCAGTTTTTAAAGTGCAGTGATTATGATTTATGTTATGTAATTTTTAAGGATGGCAATGGACTTTATAAAAGAAACTTAACCCTATATCACCATTATAAAGGATACAGCATTTAAACTGCAAGCTGATGCAGCCAGGGATTTGGAAAGGAAAACTCCGAGAGAAGAATATCATTGGCACAAATACAGGATGAACACAGAAACTAAGAAAACTAGCTGCACACTCTTTGTATTAAAGAAAAAACTCATATTTCTTCATCCAGGTTTATTAGCTCTTGAGACCAGTACTGCTGAAGATTAATTAATGTCCTCAGCACAAAGAACTTTAAAGGTTTACATTTTCTTTCATAAAATTTGCTGGTGAATGCAGCAGGCCAGGCAGCATCTCTAGGAAGAGGTACAGTCAACGTTTCGGGCCGAGATCCTTCGTCAGGACTAACTGAAATAAAAGCTAGTAAGAGATTTGAAAGTGGGAGGGGGAGGGGGAGATCCAAAATGATAGGAGAAGACAGGAGGGGGAGAGATGGAGCCAAGAGCTGGACAGTTGATTGGCAAAAGGGATACGAGAGGACCTCCTGTCTTCTCCTGTCATTTCAGATCTCCCCCTCCCCCTCCCACTTTCAGATCTCTTACTAGCTTTTCCTTCAGTTAGTCCTGATGAAGGGTCTCGGCCCGAAACGTCGACTGTGCCTCTTCCTAGAGATGCTGCCTGTCCTGCTGCGTTCACCAGCAACTTTTATGTGTGTTGCTTGAAATGCCAGCGTCTGCAGATTTCCTGGTGTTTGCGTTTTAAAAAATTTTCTCTGGTAGTTTCTACAGTATTCGGGGTTCTTCCTGCAGGGCAAGATTTTAACAGTTGTTTTCAAAAAGTCTGTAAAAAGAAGTTCTTGTTAGTGATATTAATAGTTGAAATTTTCTGTCAGATAAGTAACAAGAGTTTCTCTGCACGATCTTGTGGATGGGAAGGTGGGAATATGATGATTAAATACTCCCTGTTAAGTCAACAGGAAATGAAAAGAATGAACATGCAAGGCAAGATTTATTCTACAGAGAGAGTGGTAGGTGCTGAAATGGTCTGAAAGTGGGAGCAGTGGAAACAGTGGCATTTAAGAGGCTGTTAAATAGACTCGTGAATATGCTGAGAATATGGGTCATATACAGGCAGAAGAACTTTAAACTCACATTGTGTTTGGCATAGACATCTTGGACCGAAGGACCCATTTCTGTGCTGTGTTGTTTGTTCTATGCTCTGATATTACTTACTATGTAAAAATCGCTATATCAATTATCAATACAGAACCAAAAATCACATGCATCGGCAATTATTTGTTTCAAAGCTGCTGGGCAATAGCCTAGGTGGTGAAATCTTTTATTGCCAGTAGTTATCCTATTGTTTCTCCTACCAGAATCCAAAGCTTGTAGTTCACTTTACTTCCTCTTTAACCTTCCCTCATGCCCTCTCTATATTTTCGCATATCCACTTTTGATTTCACTTGCATCTCCTGTTCTGACCCT